>NC_139586.1:15225338-15310338 GCF_946808225.1 Silurus aristotelis
CTATGAAGACATATTTAAATTGGATACATCATTGTAATGAATGGAAAGATATTGGATCAGACTGAAATCAAACAGAGTGCTATAATTAATCATATTGAATCAGAAGTGATTTAAAGTGTATTGTTTTGTAATATCATATTACCATATCATATTGTAATATGATATTAGTCATATTAGTAATTTTACACAAAGTGTAAATTATACTAGGGTACAACAAACAAAATGTGGATATTTTGTTCATATATGGTCTAGCTAAATGAATTTAGAGCTTTGATTTTATTTTATTTTTTTTTTACTTATGATTAGGGATGAAAAACCAACCCAGAAGTGGAAAGTGAAAGTTGTTGAGATGTTGGAGTTCTGATTAGGAAGGTTTGGGAGTTTAAATCCCAACACAGACAAAGTGTAACTGGTAGGTCATAACCCTTATCTCCTCATTTGCTGTGGACAAGGAAGACTGAATGATTTTCACTAATGTCATCATTTTTTTTAAGCCATCATTATTATATATAATAATAATGATTGAATAATGATTGAAGTAGACTTTGATCAAAATGTATTAGAACAAACCCTCGGACCAAATGTAACAGCATCAGACTTACTTTACTGTGTTTTCTCAGGGCTTTATCTCCATCCAACCAGTTTGCCAGCTCTCCTGCAGTGTTGCTCTAAACCATGACCTGTTTTTTCTACCAAAAGTGTGAAAGTTCATCCACTTCAGTGTTCCTCGGTGACATGCTCAGAAACAGACAATCCTCACAATTTAAAATTCCAGAGAACTCATATACAGCTTGGGGCTTTAGGCTTGGAGGGGGAAAGATGGATTTCAGTGTTTGTGTCACCCATTACTGCTAGCTCTGTGCCTGTGTGCATGTTGAAACACTATGCCCTAGTTTTGTCAGAGCTGATTTGGACCCCGCAGGATTTTCCCCAGAGAGGCAGGAGCTTGACTTAAGTAGCTGGAGTGGAAAAGATCAATCATGCTCTCTCTTCTCTCTGGCTTTCCATCTCTCTCCTTTTTCTCCTCCACCTTCTGGCTGGTGTCTGTCCCCTGACATATTAACGACACTGAATAAAGTGTGAAGAGTAGATTTTTTTTTCATTTGCACTACAAAAAAAAAAAAAAAAAGAGAAAAAGTTTCCCCGGGCCACAGAGAAGCGACTTCGATATGGCTTCTTTCAGCAACCTGAGCATGCAGCGTCAGCAGCGTCATCTTACACTAATCCAACTGAAATGTCATGGGTAAAAAAACTCCCTTCGTTCTGCACTCAATACCAAGTCAGTGCCCCAACGAATGTGTTGAATGTTATAGAATAAATTCACATCATCCAGTATGGCTCAATATCCTTTATAGAAACCACTGATATGACACATAGCCCTAGAAAAGACCTAGTGCAAAGTGAGCATAACTCTAAGATGACATATGTAAATACATTAGACAATTTATAATTGAATGGTCATCTTTTATTTTCAGAGAACATTTTCCTAGCACACCGTGATCCATTTGTCTTTTTAGAGTGAAGCATCACTGGAAATAAATAGAAAGTTTTTCTGATTGATTATGTGATGAAACATGTTTATCCCAGTGGTCATTGTCTGCTCAGAGATAACCCTGTCCATCTCTAGGTCACGAAGGATTACTGAATGGTTTGGTGATAATGTAATAAATCATATGCTATGCCTTTCACATTCGTTTCTACTGTTGTTGCCCATCCAACGCTACGTTCAATATCTTCTGCATGCTGAGATGTTCTTCTGTTCACCACAGTAAAGAATGTTTTTTAAGACACTGTAGACTTCCTGTCAGCTAAAACCAATTGTGGAAATTTTTGTTTTATCTCTCATATCAACAAGGTCCATAGATCGTTTGCTAGTTCAATATTATTTGTTTTTCGCATTATTCTGTACTATAAATACTATAAATCTGGAGATTTATAGTAGATAAATTAACTCGCAAGCGTGTTGTTGTTGTAGAGTAATTTAAATGCACAGCATAGTGTACCTTCTTCTATTTGTTTATTGTAATTGTCGCTTTTCCTCAGAGAGGCTTTAGCAGGCCACACACACATACACACACACACACACACACACACACACACACACACACAAACACACACACCAATGTGACAGGAAGCTGATTCTACATAATGTCAAGAAGCTCATAAAATGTTTTCCTTGGGAAATAAAGTCTTCCAAGTAAAGAAACACTACTATATTATATACAGTCTGTCATCTTGTGAAACTTAATGAAAGAGTTTAGTGTTTAGTTACTACTTAAGAAATGTGTTCAAGGGCGACTAACAAAGTCCCTTATTATTTTAATAGCACAGGGTCACCTTTAAAATAATTCAGAGATTTGTAGGTGGTTTGTTTTTGCCAGACACATTCAAGCTGTTGAATAAGCTAAATAAAGCTGTTGACTTTTTCTTATATTCATTAATCATTTTTGTACATTTAGAAAATCATTCAGACTTTCGGAAATTCATAGTAAACCTACACAACTGTGAAAATAGTCTTCATTAAAAGCTTGTATTTTTTGTGCAATAGAGATATTAAAATTCTTTGAACTATCTATCTATCTATCTATCTATCTATCTATCTATCTATCTATCTATCTATCTATCTATCTATCTATCTATCTATCTATCTATCTATCTATCTATCTAGCTAGCTATCTAGCTAGCTAGCTAGCTATCTTGTAAAAAGGTGTCGTAAATTGTGTATAGATTGTAAATAAGGGGTTAAAATCCCCACCTGGAATCCAACACCCTCCTGTGTTTCTTTATTCACCGAATCCCAAAATGTCATCAGTTTGCCTTTCAGCACTTTCTCTGGACGCTGCCACAGTCAGCTAAAATATATGCTAATTTCATTCAATTATTCCATGCAAACATTCTTTGAGTTAAACTGACCTTGCTTTTATAATAAAGACATTTTCTATCTGATTATGTTCGACCCTTAATGATTCAATTGGATTAAATCGGGTGTCATGAAAAAAAAAGGTCTTTGGGTTAATGTATTTCTCATTCAGTATATGTGTATTATGTATATGTTTATTCTGTATAACAGATTACTATTACAATTGTACAATAATTAACTAAACATTTATTAAACATTTGTTCCTGTATAGCCAAATCTATGCTGTTGTCTTAGACACAACCTTTGGGCACTAAAAAGTGACAGAAATCTTTCAGCACCCAATCAGATGACTGAAAGCATAAGAGAAGAAACAATGCAGAAAAGAAAATGTATGTTATACTGTAGAAAGAGAAACTTGCAGAACAGGTGCAATATTTATTTTTTCTCTTCGCTGGAAAGCTGACAGTGTTACTGTTGTTTAATTTGTATAGTTTTTAGAACTCAAATTTCAACCATATTAACTTTATTTGAGAATGTGTTTTTTTTTTTTTTTGCTAAAGTTATAATTTTATTTAAACCAATGCTCCTGTCTGCTGTTTTTGACAAGTCCAGGAGCACAATTCACATATTAGATCATATTAAACATGGAAACAGTATACACATGCCGGAAGCAAACAGAGGTTGTTCTCTAGGCTGTATTGTAGATACACTATATGGATAAAGTTTATAGACACGTTACCATAAGATTTTCATGCACTTATTGAACATCCTGTTCCATATTTCATCCCCATTTGCTGTTAGAATAACCTCCACTCTTCTGGGAAGATGTTTCACTAGATTTTGCAGTTTGTGGGGATTTGTGCTCATTTAGCCACAGGAGATTTAATAACTGATGTAGGGTGAGAAAACCTGGGGTGCGGTCAGCATTTCAATTCATCCCAAAGGTGTTCAATGGGGATGGGATCAGAGCTCATTTACAGGTCAATCAAGTTCTTTCATTAATTTTCATTTTGCCAGGCACCGATAGAAACTATCCACAAAAATCCATACATAGTTTTTCGGGCTTCCGGTCCACTGTCATTAGGAGAACGACCTCTAGAGGCGAATCACTGACACCACGTGCTGTTTCTTTTTACTCGTGAGGCTTCACGGTGAAAGTAGAGCACCGTGAAATAAAGAAAATAAAGAAAATGTGTATATATATATATATATATATATATATATATATATATATATATATATATATATATATATATATATATATATATATATATATATATATAATAATTATATGTATTATTTAATAGAATCCATATTAATTTTATCACATTTTCGTGATTCAGTACTGTTTTTTTATTTCTGTAATAAATTTTAGTACTATTTTTCATGGTGTTTGTTTTTTTTATTTTTTTATCCTGTATCCATTTTGAAAGCTAATTGATTAATCGATTATCGCCAAGTACAATGTGAACCATATCTTCATTGAGTTACAGTTTGGGGAAGAACCACAAATTGCTGGAAAAGTCATGTTTTTTTTTGCACTTTTGTCCATAAATATATATATATATATATATATATATATATATATATATATATATATATATATATATATATATATATATATGTGTGTGTGTGTGTGTGTGTGTGTGTGTGTGTGTGTGTGTGTGTGTGTGTGTGTGTGTGTGTGTGTGTGAATGTGTGTGTGTGTGTGTGTTTTAATAGTAACACTATTGAGGCATGCTAATTTTACAGGTTGGAATTCATTCTTGAATTAGGTCTTGATAAGGATGAATTCAGTCTTAATTACACTGATTATATTTTCAAATATAAAAAAAATTGTTTATGTGATGGTCCTATTTCATTACCACATATAAAATTAGGTTTAAACCAACGTATATTGCTTCAAATTTGCTTCTTTTAGGTCTTAATACTTACAAATAATTTATTATCATATGATAAACATTTGCACAAATATATTTACCTTTACTAGTGACAACATTTATTCCGGCCCTTATGATAAACTGCAATGTACCGACATCTAGTGTTGTTTTGTAGAACTGCACCCAATGGGCCTTCTAATTGTTCTTGTTCTTCTTGTTCTTCTTGTATTTCTTCTTCTTTCGCCTTCTCCCTTTAGGGGTCGCCACATCGGATCATCTGTCTCCATACCCCACTTGTCCTCTACTTCTGCCTTTTTCAAACAAACTACCTGCATGTCTTCCCTCACCACATCCATAAACCTCCTCCTTGGCCTCTTCTCTTCCTGCCTGGTGGCTTCATCCTCAGCATTCTTCCATTGATATAACCCATTAGTCAATGCCACCGTCTCTAAACTGTACAACACAGCAGGTTTCACCACAATCCTATAAACGTTCCCTTTTACTCTTACAGATACCAATATTATCCGCAAACATCATAGTTCATGGAGATTCCTGTCTGACCTCGTCCGTCAACCTGTCCATTATCACTGCAAACAGGAAAGGGCTCAGAGCCGATCCTTGATGCAATCCAACCTCAAACTTGAACCAGTTTGTCGTTCCTACTGTCGAGTAGAGATGTCCTTCACCACCCTCACATACTTCTCTGACACGCCTCACTTCCTCATACAGTACCACAACTCCTCTCTTGGCACCCTGTCATACGCTTTCTCAAAATCAACAAACACACAATGCAACTCCTTCTGACCTTCTCTATACTTCTCCATCAACATTCTCAAAGCAAATATTGCATCTGTAGTGTTCTTCCTTGGCATGAAACCATGCTGTTGCTCACAAATGGTCACCTCTTCTCTCAGCCTGGCTTCCACTACTCTTTCCCATAACTTCATGGTGTGACTGATCAACTTTATTCCCCTGTAGTAACTGCAGGTCTGCACATCTCCCTTATTCTTAAAAACCGGTACCAACGGCACTCCTCCTCCTTTCCTCAGGCATCCAGAATCTTGTTGAACAATCTGGCAGAACAAACTCCACTGCCATCTCTCTTAAACATCTCCATGCTTCTACCGGTATGCCAACTTCTCACACAGCTCCTCATATGCCTTTTCCTTTGCTTTAGCCACATCCCCCTTCACCTGCTGCCACATCTCCTTGTACCTGTCTACTTTTCTCATCACTCTGTCGATCCCAATAATGTTTCGCCAACCTCTTTCTCCTTATGCTTTCCTGCACTTCCTCATTCCACCACCAGGTCTTTTTGTCTTCCTTTTTATTTCCAGATGTCACACCAAGTACTTTTCTAGCTGTATCCCTTACACTGTAGCAGTAGTTGCCCAATCATCCAGCACCTCATCACCACCACCGAGCTCCTGTCTGACCTCTACCTTGAATCTCACACTACACTCTTCCTCCTTCAGTTTCCACCATCTTATTCTTCTTTCAGTCCTCACTCTCCTCATCTTCTTCTGCACCTCCAAAGCAACCCTACAGACCACCATCTGATGCTGTCTAGCTACACTGTCCCCTGCCAACACCTTACAGTCTCCAAACTCCTTCAGGTTGCATCTCCTACATAGAACATAGTCCACCTGTTCCACTCCTGTTCCTCCACTCTTATATGTCACCCTATGCTCCTTCTTCTTCTTAAAATTCATATTAACCACTGCCATTTCCATCCTTTTAGCAAAACCTACCACTATCTGCCCTTAAACATTCCTCTGCTTAAAGCCATACCTACCATCACCTCCTCATCACCTCTGTTCCCTTCACCTACATGGCAATTGAAATCTGCCTCAAACACTCATCTTGCTTTCCTAGGTACACCTTCTACCACTTCATCTAACTCACTCCAGAATTTTTCTTTCTCCTCCATCTCACAGTCCACTTGTGGAGCATAGGCACTGATGACATTTATCATCACTCCTTCAACTTCCAGCTTCATGTTCACCACCCTATCAGAAACTCTATCAAAAAGTCTGTTGGTTCACAAAATCTGAAGATCTGAGATTAGAAACAGTTTCAAAAACAACCTGAGACAGTTTGAAAACCCTAGAAATAACATTTAGAGACATAATAATAATAATAATAATAATAATAATAATAATAATAATAATAATAATAATAATAACAACAGTAAGGCAACATAATTCTATAAAGTTTCAAATCAACAGTAAAATTGTAATCTTTAAGTATTAAACCCAATTGGATCCTATTGTCTGTGTTTTTTATGAAGAAAATTAAATCACGATTTTGTTCTTTTTAAAAAATCTTATCATTATTCTGTTCATCAGCAGGTTTATTTTTATTTATAATTTCCTTTAAATCCTGACTTCGTACTATGCATTAATTTAATGTAGTTCTCTTTTTTATATTCGGATTGTGCTCACTTTCCGAGTATTGAATGACTTCAGAAATAATAAACGCTGAAAAGATTTATTTCATGATTTGTCTCAGTTTCTTTATGCTTGTTGTTCGTAATTTTACTCCCAGTGTTCTCCCTGGGAATTTCCCCGACGAGTCAAAACGTGACTTGTGACGTCATACGTTCAACACGGAAGTGATAAGAACCTTCACTACAACATTATTTGCAACATCGAAATAGGTTCCGCCTATCTCACAGTCTCTACACGAAATCAAAGACAGGTCGGTGTCATTTTAATTGGTTATTTCTAACATATTACTGATTCACAAAATAATTAATTTGATTTTTTGAAAACAAAGCGTAAAGAATTATTCGTTTCTGTTTATATGTTGCAACATTTGTTTACTTTTTTTCTTTTGACGTTAGCTTCCTAAATAGCCACCCGGCTTGTATTGTCCTTCCTGGTATGATTCCTTGCGTTTCTGGGCCATGTTTTTCCCCTACCTGTTTTCTTATTCCTGTGATGTGATTGGGTGGTTTGTTGTCTGTACGAGCAGTCAATTGGTTGCAGATGATAAATGACTTTAGAGTATGACGTATTAACCAATCGTGATGAAGGGGCGGGATACTGGGGAATGCGGGTAGTGAAAATAACGCGTTTCCTGGTTGTTAGCTTGGTGGACGCTGTCTTGTTGAATTACACGCTTGAACTTGATAAAAAAATATTTTCTCTGAATGTTAGTAGACTTTTTTAAGTGATCAGTAGTACAAGTATTTCGTAAGTATGACGTGTTTGTGGGAGAATTAGCTGTTTATGTTTTTCCTTTGACGCAAACACAGCTTAGCTGATTATGACTGTACTGTTGATGTATATTTCTTACATTGCTTAATGGATAATCAGATTTTTAAAGGAGGTATTTAATGGAAGAGTTAAAGGGTGTGAGCTGTGGTCTTCTCCGATAACTATAGCTTAAAAAACGGATGTTGTAATCTGTTACCATATCATCAACCAAAAGACATAATGATGAGAACTTGTCTAGATCCAAACCTGTACATATAACATTTTGTCCTTTCTGCTTGTTTTGTGGTTTGAATTCCTCCACAGCAGTCTGTCCATCATGCTTGGTGGTGGATTCAAAGGAGAGAGGCTGCGAGTCAATCTTAGACTCGTCATCAACCGCCTCAAACTGCTTGAGAAGAAGAAAAGTGAGTTCTTTCCCTCTCTTTTACTTGTTGTAGAGCTGTAGATAATAAAACTAAATCCTTTTCTTTTTTTCTGTCTCCACAGCTGAATTAGCGCAGAAGGCCCGGAAGGAGATCGCAGACTACCTGTCAGCAGGTAAAGATGAACGAGCACGGATTAGGGTGGAGCACATCATTAGAGAAGACTATCTCGTGGAGGCCATGGAGATTCTTGAATTGTACTGTGATCTGCTGCTGGCCCGCTTCGGCCTAATACAATCTATGAAGTAAGTTATAGAGACATGCAGCGTTCTAATAATCATCAGGGCTTGTTAGAAGATGTGCAACATTTTAAAATGTTTGATTTGGAATGTGCTTCATTGTGAGATAAACAACCAAAGAATAATCCCAATACATTTAAATTTTTTAAAACTTTGGAAACTTAAATTTCATTGTTTTATAGTTATATTCAATGTTATATTAAGGACTTTCTCGAAACAGTTTTGGTAGATTGATAGGTAGATAGACAATATTAATAAATAAATAGGTAGAACCTAGATAGATAGGTAAATAGATTGATAGATCTGTTTCTTTATTCAAGAGGGATATGCCCTTATTACACTTGCATGTAGTGCAATCATTTTATGATTTTTATTTAAAATTATCATTACATTATCACATACAATATAGCAGCTATAAACATTAATTCCTTCCCCAAACCTGTTTTTCTTCTCTCACTCTTGAGAAAAAGTTGTTGAGACAAAGGCACAGCGAGTCTAATTCTAGAAAAGCTAAATAAAAATGTCCTTAAAAATGTCAACAAAATCAGGTTTTTGCGGAAAGTCTGCCAAAAAGGTTCTTACAAATGAGTTCCTACTATAGAAAATATAACATATTGGAATAAGCACATTAACCTGTGCTTTGATTTACAGTTGGAACAACTGTCACAGCTGCAGTTACAGCAAATGGATCAGCACTTAGCATTAGCATGTCAGTGTTCCTGTTTACCCACTTAGCCTGCGGTGCCAGGCTAAAAGACTCTTAACCGAATTTAATATAAATACTATAATCAGATTCTAGCACTGGATATTAAATGTTCAAGTAATTAAATAATTACCGTTATACTCTGACATCTGACTGGGAGTTCAGCTTAAATTTGCCGGAAATATTAGTGAATACAGAAGGCTAAATACATTGACATCGTATTGAATCACGCAGAAATTAAATCTTTCTGGCAGGTTTGTTATTTAAGCCACATAACCTTTCAGTAAAAAAAAGCGTAAATTAAAACAAAAAAATTGGATTCCCTTTTCTGAAATTTGCAATGTGTAAATGTTTCATGGGCCAAATCCAAAATAAAAAAGATATAATATATTTGCAAAACTTTCTTCATCCTCACAAAATAATTTTTTTATTTTAATTTTAAATTGATTCAGGTTTTAGGTATGCCCACAAAAATCCAAAGTGTTCCAGTAATACTTCTACAACAGACACACACAATTTCTTACCCCCTTTTAATAAAAAAATAAATAAAAGGATTTTTTTGTCCTAACTTTATAGGTCTTAACCAAGTGGTCTTTCTGTGTGTGATTAAAATAATTGTTAAATACAATTCCCAGTGTAATTAATCATTTGAAGCAAGTCAGTTGAGATGCTTTTGTATAAAGAGAATCGCACTCTGACTTTATTTTTCAGAATTTTTGTGGAAATGCTTCTCGAATAGTTAATTAATAATATATTTGTATCTAGTTTAATAAACAAAGCCTTATATTTTGTCTTTTTTCTCACAGAGAACTGGATCCTGGTCTTCAGGAAGCAGTATCCACACTGATCTGGGCAGCTCCTCGTCTGCAGTCTGAAGTCACCGAGCTTAAAATTGTGAATAGCCTCACACAAAAGCAACACATCTTTGTGGAAATTCACATTTTTGGAAACTAAACGATTTTAATCTGGTTTTGTTTTTGTAGGTTTCAGATCAGCTCTGTGCGAAATACAGCAAGGAGTACGGCAAGTTGTGCAGGACAAACCAAATCGGAACTGTCAATGACCGAGTATGACTTCATGCTAAATTTTATTAATTACTATATACAATTTTTGCTTCTATGCTAAACCTCTATGTTGGCTGTATTTCACCAGCTCATGCACAAACTGAGTTTGGAGGCACCGCCAAAGATTCTGGTGGAACGTTACCTCATAGAAATAGCCAAAAACTACAATGTTCCTTATGAACCTGATGCTATGGTGCGGGTAAGGTGCATGCATCCATTGCAGCTTTGCCTTGTCATGGTTTTTCAGGTGATTCTGTTTAATTCAGTGTTGTGTTTCTAGCCGGAGGTTGGAGAGGAAGCGGACCTCATTGACGTGGACAGTGACTTTAAGAAGCATGGTGGCGGAGGCGGAGGCGGTGGAGGTTTTACTGCTCCGGCTGCTGCTATGCCAATGCCAATGCCTATGCCCATGCCCATGCCAACAAACACAGCCTTCAGCTACCCTTCACCCAAAGGAGCCGTGAGTCATGACTCTTTCTTATTAGCCATTCTCTCCCAATCCTTTCTCTTCACCTGCCAAATCCTCCCTATCAGCCATGCTTTTCCTACCAGTTACACCTTCCAATTAGCCACTCCCCCATTAGTCACGCTTTCAAACACTCATGCTTTCCTCATCAGTCATAGTGTGAATTGATTCTAATTTAGCCAGCATGCTTTCTTTTAACATTCTCTCCTCCTATGTGTATAGGAGCCCTACAATACTCCCACTGGCACCTATGATGTTGGCTTTTCCAACTTCCAGCCTCCAGTGAGGGGAGTGCAGCCGCCTCAGCTCCCCAGTTGCCCCCCAACCTACGAGTCTGTAAGTGCAAGTACCCATGCCCCTACCTCACACTTCCAGACTGAGCAAGGACGTCCTGTTGGCATTTCAGGAAAGAGGAGTTTGTTCTAGTTCACATCCTCTGTTGCTTTCATGGCTTTATGTCTAACTAACCAATGGGTCTGAAAATGTAGTAAAATCCAGATTATGAGGTTAAGACATTGGAGTAAATGGAATGGAAATGTATTATTTATAGAAAAGTGACTACAGTTGAGTGTAAAAGTTTGCACAATCCGAAGCATTTACTATTGGAAGTGTGTGTGGTTTTTTTTTTTTTTTTTTTTTTTTTTTTACTTCAGGGACCTTCAGCAACATCTGGCTTGGTTTTCACTTTGCTCATCCTGAAATCCTTCTGGACTTTCTGAACGACTTCCTTTCTTGCCTACTTACTGACTTGCTTACTTCCTAACGTCTTTATTCTCTTTTTAATAGTAACAAAATATTCTATTCTAAACTCTTTCTATATCATCAATATCTATCCTCTAATAGGTAGTCATGTAATAACAGTTTTAGTTTTTGTAGTGAACGGTTGTGGGATATGGTTTTATAAAATATTTAGTACCTGTTTATGTTCCATGAATGATTGTATGTGTGTGCATCTAAATTGGAAAATAATAAATACTTTTCTAAAAATAAAAATAACCATCTTTTAAAAAAACAAAAAACAAAACAAAAAAAAAGCAGTAAAAACAAACTCTTGCACTCACCTGTAGTGGTTACTTTTTGATGTTATTTTTAAAATCCACTGAGAATGTGTGCAGCCGTTCTCAGGATAATGTAATTAACACGATCAGATTTTTTACAGGTTTCAAAAACGGGTGGAATGCTAAACTTTTCTTGTCCTTACAGCACTAACAGACTAACGCCATAACACCAGCACCTAATTTACAAAATATAGAATAATAGTACATTTACAATTTCCTCTAACATGCATTTTGTTTTTCATTGAAGATTGATGATTTAAGTGTCAAACCCTCTGCATCTCCCCAGGTTGTCCCAGGTACGTATTAATGCTCGCTGTCCACAGGAACACATCATTGGGTGTCGATTTTGTCCAGACACCTCATATGTGTGTTTCTCTGTGCAGGCCCAGGCCTGTCTGGTCAGATCTACGATAACAATGCACTTCCTGAGCTTCCCTCAGTTCCTGACACACTCCCCAACTCGTCTTTGGGTGGCAATACAGGTGCCTCAGACGACATCGACTTTGACGACCTCTCACGGCGCTTTGAAGAGCTCAAGAAGAAGACCTAATGGCTCAAAAGCACATGTCTGTTTTACCCGTATGTCCAGTCACAGGAATTCATGAGAAAAAAAACCCTGGTCAAATTATTTATCCTAAATCTTCCTCTGGAGCAATGATTTCTAATTACTTTAGACATCAGTGTAACATTTACCTCGTGGAAAAAAAAAAAGCACTGGTGTCTTTCTGGTGGAGGTTATTTTAATCTTAACATTGCAACATGAAGGATGTGATGGAATTTAAACCCCATAAGTCAAGACTTTTCACTAGACTGTTGCTATGAAACCCTTTTTTAAGCACTTTCCATATATGGCCTTTCTGTAATGTAATGTAATGTAATGTAATATATCTTGCAGAGGGCGCCCAGACGGTGTGATGTTATCACCAGGCCAGCTTTTAACTTTGTTCCGATCACCCATATGGATTTTTTGTGCACCAAGTCATAAAAGAATATTATGTAATTATTCATTGACGATTGAAGCCAACCCTTAGTGTTAGTGCTCAGTGAGCTATGAATCAGCAGTTATTTTCAGGGAATAACAGAAGAGACGGGTTTAACCTGTTCCCACTTTTCACGCCCAGTACCGAGGTAGGGACTTTTGCAAGTAATATAATCCACCACGTGAGTTACGTCACGGCTCAACATGGCTAATTTGAGCGTCATTTGACCTGCATATCTCTTCAATGACAAAGCAATCTTCTTTTTTTTTTTTCTTTTTTTTCTTTACCCATAGAATTATCAAAGCACCACTTGATACTAAGTGAAATTAAGAAGTGGCTTCGGTTTTGCTTATTTCTACTTAGGCTTCTTAATTTTCTTTTGATAAGAATATGGTCTTAACATATGACTAACTGACTTACTGCTCATTGTCATTGAAGCAAACACTCCCAGTAGTATTATTCCCTTCCTCATTTATTATATTATCATCATCATCTCCTGATCTGTGGCCTTGCCGTTTTCATCCAGTTAGGTCCTAAATTAATGACAATTTTGGTGAATGATGAGATTTTTTTTTTTCTAATATTTTTTGTTCTTGGCTTCTGGAGAGTGTCAATACAACATTTGCTTTGCTTGTATCTTTTTCAAAAGTCTTTGGCCTCTTTTGGCCTTTTTTATTTTTTATTTTTTTTTTCTCCTAATTGTTTTTAACACTACTTTGTTCCTGTTGCATCAGCTGAAGGAGCAATATGGGATCTTTAGGAATGCTTGCTACTAGTTTTTCCATGTAGTGGAGACATATCTAATAGTCATATAATAAAGTATATTTGCTCATAATGTTTCTCACACTATTTTATTAAAGTACTTATTTGAGCCATGTATCTAAAGGTATTGTTCTTCATTTAAATACATTTGATCAGTTTTAACTGATCACATGATAAAATTATATTTTCAAAGTCTTCACCAGGGGGCTCTAACTATTGCTGTATACTCTGAATATACAGTACTGTGCAAGAGAGTATATGTAAACAAACACAATGCAGTGCAAAAACAATCTAATCTATTCTATTGAAGTAACCAATTAAAATAACTAACCAAGCTACCTAGCTGATAGGCTATCAATAAACATTACTTCCTCAGGTTCTAGGTTTGGTTGGCTGAAATGTCAATTTCTCAATATTACATTTATAGTTGAGATATTTATATCATTGTCATTTTTTATTACGCTGTTGCAACAATATCTTGCATGCAATTGTGCAGCTACGCTGAATATTATTTAGATTTTTCAGTATAACTGCACTAAAGCTGCTCTGTTATTCCTTTTGCTATACTCATTCATTATTTCACCATTTTCTTAAACATCACAAACTGCTGACCTAAAACTCATTCCTTTAATGTTAAATAAATGGGAGCACTCTCCAAAATCCTTTTTTTTTATTATTATTATTCTTAACTGACAGTATCTGGCTTTGCCCTTTAGCCTGTTCCAAATGTTGTTTTATTATTTCACTGTACAGTGACTTGTTTTCAGGGTCAAGTTTGTAATCAAAGGTTAGGGTTTTAATGTTTTTTTTTTTTTTTAAGCTTAGCTTAGCTTAAAATCAATGCAGCGTCACAACTCAAATCTTAAATAAATCTGTCAACTGATTACTTTATTAACCCTGTGAAGCCTAAAATATGCTAACATTTGAAATAATTGACAGAAATTTAAACAATATAAATAATATATACAGTGGGTACGGAAAGTATTCAGACCCCCTTAAATGTTTCACCCTTTTTATTTTGCAGCCATTTGCTAAAATCATTTAAGTTCATTTCTTTTTCTCATTAATGTACACATAGCACCCTATATTGACAGAAAAACACAGAATTGTTGACACTGTTGCAGATTTATTAAAAAAGAAAAACTAAAATATCACATGGTCCTAAGTATTCAGACCCTTTGCTCAGTATTTAGTAGAAGCCCCCTTTTGATCTAATACAGCCATGAGTCTTTTTGGGAAAGATGCAACAAGTCTTTCACACCTGGATTCAGGGATCCTCTGCCATTCCTCCTTGCAGGTCCTCTCCAGTTCTGTCAGGTTGGACGGTAAACGTTGGTGGACAGCTATTTTTAGGTCTCTCCAGAGATGCTCAATTGGGTTTAAGTCATTGCTCTGGCTGGGCCATTCAAGAACAGTCACAGAGTTGTTGTGAAGCCACTCCATCGTTATTTTAGCTGTGTGCTTAGGGTCATTGTCTTGTTGGAAGGTAAACCTTCAGCCCAGTCTGAGGTCCAAAGCACTCTGGAGAAGGTTTTCGTCCAGGATATCCCTGTGCTTGGCCGCATTCATCTTTCCCTTCATTGCAACCAGTCGTCCTGTCCCTGCAGCTGAAAAACACCCCCACAGCATGATGCTGCCACCACCATGCTTCATTGTTGAGACTGTACTGGACAGGTGATGAGCAGTGCCTGGTTTTCTCCACACATACCGCTTAGAATTAAGGCCAAAAAGATCTATCTTGGTCTCATCAGACCAGAGAATCTTATTTCTCACCATCTTGGAGAACTCCATGCGGGTTTTCATGTGTCCTGCACTGAGGAGAGGCTTCCGTCGGGCCACTCTGCTATAAAGCCCCACTGGTGAAGGGCTGCAGTGATGGTTGACTTTCTACAACTTTCTTCCATCTCCCGACTGCATCTCTGGAGCTCAGCCACAGTGATCTTTGGGTTCTTCTTTACCTCTCTCACCAAGGCTCTTCTCCCCCGATAGCTCAGTTTGGCCGGACGGCCAGCTCTAGGAATGGTTCTGGTCATCCCAAACGTCTTCCATTTGAGGATTATGGAGGCCACTGTGCTCTTAGGAACCTTAAGTGCAGCAAAACATTTTTTGGAACCTTGGCCAGATCTGTGCCTTGCCACAATTCTGTCTCTGAGCTCTTCAGGCAGTTCCTTTTACCTTAATGATTCTCATTTGCTCTGACATGCATTGTGATTTGTAAGGTCTTATATAAACAGGTGTGTGGCTTTCCTAATCAAGTCCAATCAGTATAATCAAAAATTTCTGGACTCAAATGAAGGTGTAGAACCATTTTAAGGATGATCAGAAGAAATGGAGAGCACCTGAGTTAAATATATGAGTGTCACAGCAAAGGGTCTGAATACTTAGGACCATGTGATATTTCAGTTTTTCTTTTTTAATAAATCTGCAAAAAGGTCAACAATTCTGTGTTTTTCTGTCAGTATGGGGAGCTGTGTGTACATTCATGAGGAAAAGAAATGAACTTAAATAATTTTAGCAAATGGCTGCAATATAACAAAAAGTGAAAAATTTAAGGGGGTCTGAATACTTTCCGTACCCACTGTATATATATATTTTATTGTCATTACAAATGTGATTTTTTGTTGTATCATATTTGATACTTTGGGCATTTCTGCCAATTTCCTGATCACAACAATGTTTATTCTATAACAAAAACAAATTGTATTTGGAATGTCCACTCCTCCTCATTATTCTCATCCTCCCCTAACTGCTCTAAGTCACTTGAATTGCCATCCATAATCATGCCGATGACAAATTCAACACTGTATTTTTTGACATCTGAAAATACATACAGAAAAATAATGTTTTTGTTTTCTGAATTTCTTCTGTGAATTGGTAAATATAACATAGATTATGATGGTCATTTATTTGTTTTACTGAAAATACAAATATTAGTAAGCCACCACCAATGTGGGCAAAGTTACTTTTAAAAGTAATGCATTACAATATTGAGTTACTCCCCAAAAAAGTAACTAATTACGTTACTTAGTTACTTTTTATGGAAAGTAATGCTTTATATTACTTTTGCGTTACTTTTGCGTTACTTGTATCTCTTTCAGGACTTACAGGTGTAATATAGATAATTGCCATTAAGAAATAAGTTATATTAGGGCAAAAGACATGTCTTAAACATTTACAATTTTTAATAACTTCTTAGAGAACAATAAGATGATCGACTAATTTTTGACCACAAGGCTGAACACTTTCCAGTCGCACTTCTGTACACTGCTTTTCAATCTGCCTTCGCCGTCAGAAATGTAACGTGCAATTCCGTAAATATGACTTCGTCCTCGTCTACATCATTCTCTGCTTCATAATCAGCTTGAAACATTCTGAACGCTTTTACAAAGTTCATGCTATTATCAGTGACCGTGGCAGTTTATCTTTCCAAAAAGAGCAAATGAGCTGTGAATTTGCTCTCTCTCTCTCCGCTGTGATGGCATCGTACGTGTGTCTCCCACGGAAAGCTTTTATTCTGAGCAGTCCATAGATCTGCAGTGGTGGAAACATATTCCAAGTCGGCAAAAGTTTTCTTTAGTTCTGTCTCCATTTCCATATATGCCTTATATATTATATCATCTGTAGTGCTGTGCTTTGCATGCAGATGTTTTTTTTTAAGTGGTATTTTTTGCAGTTGACGAGAGCTTTTTACCAACACATAATCTACACTTAACGATTATTCCCTTCTCATTTGCCTCGACTATTTCAAAATAATGAGAATACTTCCATCACAGTAATGTAATGCTCTGGCCTGCCATCGCCGCTTCTGACCAGCTTCTGTTCCCGCTGCTCGCACGTCTGAGTGCGCGATTCTCAAAGTTCATTTTAATTCAGTATTTATTTATTCTTTTATGCAAAATAATTTTACTGAAAAGTAACTCGCATTACTTTTTTAAAAAAGTAACTCAAATATTAATGTGTAAATTTATAAAGTAAAGCGCTACTTTACTCGTTACTCCAGAAAAGTAATATTATTACGTAACGCACGTTACTTGTAACGCGTTACCCCGAACACTGGCCACCACATTAGAGTGGATGTACAAAAATCACATATAAATACTGAATTTTCACTTGTATGGAATCAGTAAAAAATTATTTTAAGATGACATTTTAATTTTTAATTAGTTTAATAAACAATAAGAAATCCTTGGCAGGGCACCGGGGGTGGATGAGATCCGCCCTGAGTACCTCAAGTCTCTGGATGTTGTGGGGCTGTCTTGGCTGACACGCCTCTGCAGCATCGCGTGGCGGTCGGGGACAGTGCCTCTGGAATGGCAGACCGGGGTGGTGGTCCCTCTTTTTAAGAAGGGGGACCGGAGGGTGTGTTCCAACTATAGGGGGATCACACTTCTCAGCCTACCTGGGAAAGTCTATGCCAGGGTACTGGAGAGGAGAATACGGCCGATAGTAGAACCTCGGATTCAGGAGGAACAATGTGGTTTTCGTCCAGGCCGTGGAACACTGGACCAGCTCTATACCCTCTACAGGGTGCTGGAGGGTTCATGGGAGTTTGCCCAACCAGTCCACATGTGCTTTGTGGATTTGGAAAAGGCATTCGACTGTGTCTCTCGCGGCGGCCTGTGGAGGGTGCTCCGGGAGTATGGGGTCGGGGGCCCTTTACTAAGGGCTGTCCGGTCCCTGTATGACCGAAGCAGGAGCTTGGTTCGCATTGCCGGCAGTAAGTCAGACTTGTTCCCGGTGCATGTTGGACTCCGGCAGGGCTGCCCTTTGTCACCGGTTCTGTTCATAATTTTTATGGACAGAATTTCTAGGCGCAGCCAGGGGTCGGAGGGTGTCCAGTTTGGTGACGACACGATTTCGTCTTTGCTCTTTGCAGATGATGTTGTCGTGTTGGCTTCATCAGACCAGGACCTTCAGCATGCACTGGGACGGTTTGCAGCCGAGTGTGAAGCGGCTGGGATGAGAATCAGCACCTCCAAATCCGAGGCCATGGTCCTCAGTCGGAAAAGGGTGGCTTGCCCACTTCAGGTTGGTGGGGAGTTCCTGCCGCAAGTGGAGGAGTTTAAGTATCTTGGGGTTTTGTTCACGAGTGAGGGAAGGGTGGAACGGGAGATTGACAGACGGATCGGTGCAGCTTCTGCAGTAATGCGGTCGATGTACCGGTCTGTCGTGGTGAAGAAGGAGCTGAGCCGCAAGGCGAAACTTTCGATTTACCGGTCAATCTACGTTCCTACTCTCACCTATGGTCATGAGCTCTGGGTCATGACCGAAAGGACAAGATCCCGGATACAGGCGGCCGAAATGTGCTTCCTCCGCAGGGTGGCTGGGCGATCCCTTAGAGATAGGGTGAGAAGCTTAGTCACTCGGGAGGAGCTCAGAGTAGATCCGCTGCTCCTCCACATCGAGAGGGGTCAGCTGAGGTGGCTCGGGCATCTGTTCCGGATGTCTCCTGGACGCCTTCCTGGGAAGGTGTTCCGGGCGCGTCCCACTGGGAGGAGACCCCGGGGAAGACCTAGGACACGCTGGAGAGACTATGTCTCCCGGCTGGCCTGGGAACGCCTTGGTGTCCCCCCGGAAGAGCTGGAAGAAGTGTCTAGGGAGAGGGAAGTCTGGGCATCTTTGCTTAGACTGCTGCCCCCGCGACCCGGCATCGGATAAGCGGGAGAAGATGGATGGATGGATGGAAACAATAAGAACTTGTTGGTAAGAGATAAGAGATTGCATCATGAAATGCAAAACATCGATGACTAAGCTAAATTACCTCATATACCTGCTCTATCATATTTGATACACATTTTTTAACACGATTTCACTAAAACGTTCTTTTAAAAATATTAGATAATTATTAGTTGCTACAAAAGGTACATATTCATATTCCTTCAAAAAAAATAGCAAGTAAGTTCAGTGAAGGCAGCCATATTGGAAAAGACTGCCTAAAGCCTGCTATTGACTGCAGAGCATAGATAACTCCAGTAGGGAGCAGTAGACAAGTCTCGGATTGTATTCAACGGGTTTTTGAGGAACATATTGTTAATGCAGGTGATGCAGAGGTCTCAGAAACTCATGTATCAAATTTGATACGCTTGGTGTTATAGAATGTAAACTCCAATGTTTATACAAATCACTAACATCTTTTATGTGTAACACATTGCTTTGTGTCTGTAAATGCATTTTTAAAAAAGGACTTGACTCAAAATAAGATATGAGAAGCCATTTATTTTAGATTTTTCATAAAGATACATGAACAGTCATATAGAGGAGGAAAATTAAACTGATCTGGTAACGTATCACTTCCTCTTTGAGCTTAGGATGCCTGAAATATGCATCGAAATAAGTATATATTTACAGTTACACCTAACTCTCTGAAATGGAATGAAAACCAGACCACTTTATCCACTTTAACATTTCCACCAAGCTGTGTTGCAGTGTTTAAACTCTTTTTATTTTACACATTCTACTGCTAAGCATACAATAAAATGCACCGTTTTACTAAGACTATATATATTGTAAATGAACTGCAAAAATCAGAGCACTCTGTAAACAATTAACTTGTGACATGATATTTTGTGTGGAGGACTGTAGTATTAAACATTGCTCTAGTTCAGAAATACCTTATAAATGACATGTTGCTCTTTAACTGCTTTTTTGGTCATTTAAAATCCTGTTTGCTCATTGTGACACTTTACAGGTTGCTCTGTACTTTTGCATGCATTATGGGATTTTATAGGGGGAAAGTAAAGACACATATAGTACATGTTTATGATACAAAAAATAAAAACCTTCACCATGATCATTGTTTACATTGAAATATTCAAGCGGCAGTTTAAGAGTTGCGAATTTATCAAAATCACATTATCAGACAAAGTCCGTCTCATCATCTGAGTGCTGGACTTTACTCAAATCCATCAGTGCATGTGGCGTCCGCAGTACGACTCGCATTTTTCGCGTTGTTCTGCAAAAACAGACACAATTAATGCATTATCCAATAATGTTTTTAAAGAAACACAAATAATAGAAGTCAGACCTATCATTATTAAAAATTGAAAGCAACAAAATGCTTTTGTTCTTACCATCAAGCAAAAGCTCAACCTCCTGGTTGTCCTCGACTGCAACGGGCCTCAGAATGAGGGCAAAGAAGATAGCCAGACCAATGACCTGTCATTTTAACCAGCATCCATGAATTATAACATGTTCCATATCAACAAACTGCATGCACTGGTGTCATTAAGGATGTATTGCTACCTTTATTATTGCAATATACTCATGTCTTTAGTGATGTAGTGAAGTCATTACTGTATAAACACATTCTGTTGATATTACTGCATGTCTAAATGTCATTAGTGCATGGAAATATTGATGTATGAAAAATTTTGCTGAATGTACTGATGTCAATATTGCATGTTCTGATGTCAAAATTAATGCAACATTATTCTTGCTGCATGTACTGATGTTATTATTGCATATAGTGATGTCATTTGAACAAAATGTTCATGTTCACCTTCAGAGGTTGGATGATGAAAATGCTTTGGAACATGGAGAGCGTGAGGGTGATAAACCATCGAATGGACGAGTCCTTCCCATACTGAAAGCCATACAGTAAGGTAAAGAAGGTGGAAATGCCACTTATAATAACAAGAAGACCCCAGCCGACAAAGACGAACCACCAGGGCAGCTTGCAGCTGGATTTTTTCTTCTTCTCTTGTACAGGCACAAAGCTGAAAATGAAAAATGAATGATTAAAGAAAAGATGTAAATAATAATGAATATAATAATGAATAACTTTCAAATAATCCTCGTAGTATTTATGTATCAATTGTGTTAATTTATTTTTGGCTATTTTGGTGTGTTTTTTTCAAGCATTATTTATTGGTTATTGAAGAAAAAAATCTTGTTTGTAGAGAAATCAGAATTCTGACATCTGCACTGGATGAGTGCTGGTCAACTTCTCGGCCTTCATCAGCATCATGTTCACAGAGTTCTTTGCCAGATTGAGGTCCTCAGGGGCAGGGAAAACTTTCTCTCCGGCACGGTCCAGTATTGATGACAAATGGCATAGAGTGTGAAAGAGGAAACGGCTGCAGTGAGCCCAGTGCTGATCCCCAACAGTCTGGCCTGAGAAACATCCGAAAATAACATGTAACTGATCTAACAGTTGTGTTAATAATGTGCTCTATCTAGTAACACACACTATAAAAATATTTAGAGATAAGGTTAATAATAAGCCACCTAAATAAACATATTTCTTTAATACCTACCTTGTACATTCTCAATGACATCATGGATTTGGTTAAGCGCAGCAAACAGATCACCAGTGGTCTCGAGATTTTCCTGCAGTGCAATCATGCAATTTTTGGGGCTTTTGCTCAGAAGAATCACAATATCCTGTGTGTCCTGAAAAGATGACATTTATTCGAATAAGCTACAGGTGCATTCAAAGTTTCTCATCCTAGAATAAAATGATCAAATAAAGGCTGTGGTAATTCAATCAAACAAAAAAGTTTGCATCTCTCTAAATTTTCTTTAAAAGATTAATATTTTTATAGAGTAGAACTTTTAAAATGCCTTTAAGTTCAAGACTGATTCATATTGAGATTATAAATAAATTTGTTTATTCCTGAACTAAACTTGTTGTGTCTAATTTTAACGTTTCTTGGCTGGTGTCCTATTTTATCATGTATTCCAACTTTCCTTCTAATGATCCAGGGATATTCCCTAGCTCGACCATGGCCATGGCCAGGATAAATCTTTTACTCTTGATGTATGTTTTGATCTTATATTGTTAAAAAATTTTTAGTATGCACCTAACATGTTTTTCCCATACAATAAAATGTAACAGAATGTAATTTTTTCAATATGATCAGGGTGGATGCAGACCTTTGCACTTTTATTGCTCAATTTGAATCTTTAATGTAACAAATCTCAATATACAACAAATAATGTAGCAAATGGCAGAGCACCACAGTATTTCAGAAGTATTTGACTTATGAACCTTCAGGATAGTCTGCATGGAAACAACAGAGGATTTGTCATTGGTGCTGGTCTTAACCCTTTCCACTTCATCTTTTTGAACTCGAGGTTGTATACTGCGGAATATAGTGACAATCAGGATGTTAATCGGGAACATGAGCAAGGCGCTTTCCACTGCCACCATGATCTGCTGCCAGGTAAGCTCAAAGGACCCTGTCAAAGCATCAGGACAGAACATTAGATATTGTACCATTAACATATTTCATTATAATTATTTACTACAGTATGTGGGGCATAAAACATATGGCATGCTGTTATAGGAAAATAGTCAGTGACAAGGTGGTGTGGTGTGCCTTGATGTGAAGGTTAGAAAAAAAATGTGATTATGAACCAGCGTTCTAACCTAGCTTAACAATGACAGGAGACTCTCCATCTTTGGGAATGTTCCAGAACATGATATTGATGACCATGGTGCACAGCAGCAGGCACATGCAGCAAGAGACTCGCTGCACTCGAGTGAAGGGGCTGTGGCGTGGCGGATTCACAATAGATATCCAGATATGCTCGTCTCGGAACCCAGTAGATGTTCGAGCATGGAATAAATTGCTGGGGTGAGACACAGTGAATAGAAGTATTAGCTTCAATCTTACAAATAAAAGTTAAATGTAGTATCCTTAAAAGTTTTTCAATTTTCTCTCTAAAGAACCAAATGCATTAAGCTTGCATTAAGCTTATTAGAAAGGGGTCCAAATGGAACTCCTAACCCTCTAATCTCAGTTTATCATTTAAAAAGATGGAGGAATGAACTTCTGGACCTACTGACTAGCCAAAACTTCTACATAGAACCTTTCCAATGTAAAACAAGCATCTGTTAGTCTATTAGTGTACTAGATGGAACCTTTTACTTATGTACATTTCTAAAAACATATGTGATATGGCTCAATACCCAAAACTAGTGATCTCATTCTTCTTTGCTGGATTAAAGGTTCTTTTGCAAGGTGTGTCACCGTTGCCCTTCAGCCAGGTGTTGCACAGGAAGTGCCAGAACTGACGAGTCTGCAGGTCCTGCACTGTCACCTTCTGCAAGAACCTGATTGGAGGAAATTTGCTTTGGTTAAAGAATATTACCAAAATGTCATGTTTTTTAAGAGGCATAAGTGAAGGATAAGGCAAGTGCAATGCTTTGGAAGCTTTTGCCTCTAATATAATTAAAATAATCAATGAAATATTATGTGGATAGAGGAAAGAAATGAAATGTTCACCAGTCTGGATCTCCTCCTGTGTTGTCATGCCACAGTTTAATGTTTTGCAGCTCTCCCAGAGGGAACGGCGTGCTGAGCATGAACATGTCCACTCCTCCTTTCTCAAACGCTGGCTGGTCTGGGTAAGCCATGTTATGGACATCGCTCTCACCATCGGTGCCCTCTAAAGTCATCATAACCTATCCAAAATACATTTTATTAGCTACTGATGAGAAACAGGATTGGCCAATAAGGATTGAGCATTTGAAGTTTGCATGTGGCTTATTGAGGTAAAGTTACAGTTGCTCTATTAATATGTGCAACAGTAAATTTACCTCATGTTATTTTATGTTATTTTAAAGATTTGTTTAGTTGTACTGTACCATCCTAAAAGCATTTAATTTTCTATGCCTATAATAACATTTATTGTAGCAAGACTGATATTTAAAAATCAATAATAAAAAAATAGACACATTTAATTTTTTGTAACATGATAAATTACCAAAAATAATTACTTGCACAAACCTTGGCTGTGGTTCCTGCTTGTTTCCGGTTTCCTGTCTGTATGTTCACCAGGTAGTTATAATGAGCACATGGATGGTTGTCCTCCAGCAGCATTAGCTTGCGCTGAAAAGATACAAAAAGAAAGTATTCTCATCACCCACACTATTACGATAGCATTATTATAACTTCAGACAGTGGTCAGAAATGGTCTGTACCGTTCTCTGGGCTTTCTTGTCAGCGTACCGTGCCCATACCACAAGGATCAGATAGAGGAAAAAGAATGCACCCAGGACTGAGGCGACCACATAATTTTCATTGATGGTGGCAAAGAGAGCAGCTGTCTTTGAAAGATCTATTGGATTGGGCATGACGAAGAAGGAGCTCCCGTAGAAAGTGTTATGGTTACATAAGCAGTGAGTCATTTTGGGGACTGTTTTGGGACCAACCTGTGAAAAACAAGTTAAATGGACCATATGGATTATATCATTATTCAGTTTGTAATTTAGATATTTTATATATAATTACACACTTACCCAGCAGCCATCTCTGCTCCAATCATTATAATTTACATCCCAGTACACACATTTAAAGTTCATGAGCGACATATTGACTGTCACCGGGGAGCTTGATGTGTAGTTAAAAATCGTTATGTTCACGTACATGGTCCCATTAGTAGAATTTATCATCTCAGGGTGGATGATCCAGCGATAGTTATCGGCTTCATGTGAAGCAGAGAAAAAAATGGAAACAAAAAAAGTCAAACTATACTCAATACAGACATACAAATAACTGATTCAATTTACATTTAACAATCAAGATTCAAATCCCAAGACTTTTCATGCAGCTACTAATAATATATTATTCGTAATATTCGCATTAGACTCTGATGTTATAGCATTGTTTATTTAACTATGTAAAAGAGCAATACAAAACAAAACAAAAAAGTGAGAGAAAAAAGAAAATTATCTTATTTAGTCCGTATTTTCCATTACAAAATTCATTTTGGACGTAAAGAAAAGTGCTTGTATATAAACAAGGGTGCTTCTGAGAAACCCACACAAGCCATTACTACTAAAGAAGAATTTTGCATATGTTATGCTATGCTAAAATGTATGTACAACATTTTAAACTTTATCTAAACATAGCCCTTTAACTTTTTCACACTGTCTCTTTTAGTACAATTCCTACCTCGGCCAGTCAGGATAGTACGCTGGCTACGGTTGTTAGATTGATAAGTAGGAGACAAGATAACCAGAAGCGAGACATTTTTATCTGGGATCGCAGTAACAATGACTGTTGAGTTTGGATCAGTGACGTTGAAAGATGTGATAAGAGCAAACCCATATTTCACAGGCACACTTGCAACTGTTGGCTCTGGAGCTTCAGGACGTGGCAGAAATATCTGCACAAAGACAAGGAAAGAATGTGTTACATCAGTCCACCATTCACTCAGTAAAACACTACTTAGTTATTATTGGCATTTACATGTTTCTTTGTGAACATTTTATCAGAGGTACATTTTTTACATATTTTTTTCACATATTTGTTGAAGTTTTATAGGATTATAATTATCTTTATATTTATAATATTAAATTATATTTTGTATTTTTTTTTTCATATGATTTAGTTTTCATAACATGATTTGCAAAATAAACCAAAATCACAGGAGAATAATTAAATTATACAAAAAATGATTTGTAAAAATAGGGAAAGGTTGTTGAAAAAAGTTGTCACAATTAAACATGTGCACATTTTTTTCAAAAACCTTCCCCTATTTTTACAAATCATCTGTGTAATTTTCATAGAAGGGGTCACCAGAACTCACTTCAATGTAACTTGAGAGATTGCTGAGTTTGATGCTGGATTTGTCATCTGAAAGTGACAGGCTGCAAACAGAACCACTGATGCTAAAGTTTGATTGGTCACTCATTGGGTTTGTTTTATAACTGAACATCTGTATAGAGATGAACAAAAACAAACACATGTTAATAAAGCAAAAATGGTAGAAATTATATTAGAGCTTGTACTAGGTTTAAGGATCTTGAATGCTGCCATATCAGGAGTTAAAGTCTTTGGCTCAACAAACCTGAATGTTCACAGGGCTAGATGGCAGCTGTGACTTTAATGCATCATAAGCAGGAAACAGGACAATACCCATATTCGTGCTCCCGATCGTCATGTTGTTCAGATTTGCTGGATCTTGTCTTTGAAGGAAAACAGTTGATTTTTTTTATTTTTTTATTTAAAAGTTTTTAATTATGTTTTTATTAACTTTGCAAGTATACAGTAGTGTTCATACAGCTTCATAACATCTGTGTAATCTTTTTATGACAACTGATATAAACCTACAAAAATATTTCTAAAGGTTTTTTGGCAACATGCATCAACTGACAAATATTGCTTTCTTCAGTTTTAATTTCTTCCATTCACTGATGTTCTTTAAAAAAGAAGGGCCTATGCAGGTTTTTCACATAGCTGTACAAACACTAGCCTTACACAAAAAAAAGATGGCGGTTTAAATGTCAGCCACTATAAATAGCTATACAGGTTTTGTGCCAGTTGTTTCTAAACGGCTTATGCAGGTATCATGTAGCTGTACGAACCCTAATAATAAAAAACATAGAAAGCATTTTTTGTCAGCTTATGCCTCCTATTTAAGCTCTGAGAATAAAATTGTAAGCTTATGTCAGTTGTAATGAAAAGGTTTATACATGTCATCTGAAATAAAAAAATTTTAAACTAAAGAAGGCAGTTCTTGTCATCTTGTGTTTATAGGATTATGCCTTCATAAATTCTTATGTAGGAGTATATGAGATGCAATGAAAGGTTTATGTTAGTGAGCAATACCTTCAGTAATGTGTTACAAAAATGTATTTTTACTTACATATATTTTTATTTAACAGCAAAAAGACCTACACAAACACTGTATCCCAGTATAGAAGCAAATCAAAGTGCACTGTAATTAACTGTTTTTTTGTTGGGTTTTAATTGTATAGAGTAAGTTCAAAATCCACCTACTTCGTTGCAAAGAGTGTGCCTGATACGAAAGGCCATTCAAATATTTGTTTGGTGTTTTGATTTGTCAGTATATTTATCTGCTGAAAAATCTGGACAGCTAAAATAAGAAGGTCCTCAACCTGGTTGATTCAAATGCACACACACACACACACACACACACACACACACACACACACACACACACACACACACACACACACACACACAAGACAGACACATAATATTAACATATTATATTACATTAAGAACGTATTATATTACATTATTTCATTATTATGGCATGTAATATATGTAATTGTATACACATAATAAATACAAGAACATGATATATATAATTTATTAAAATATCAAATAAATACTACTACTACTAATATCGAAAAAAATACATTCAATACTCTCTCTCTCTCTCTCTCTCTCTCTCTCTCTCTCTCTCTCTCTCATTTTCTTGCTTACATTTTCTGGGCTGTCATCTGCTTCACACTGCTCGATGGTGTGCAAAATTAGGCCTCCAGTACAATTAATAGTTAGGATTTTTCTCGTGTCATCTATGCTAGTAAGTGCCTTTAGCGCTTGTAGTATATAATTCAGGTAATGCATCTGTGAGATGGAGAAAGGAAAAAATGATTACACTTGCACAGACAAACAATTTATTGCAACTGAAAGAACAGAAGGAAAGAATATTTGGAACAGGTCACCTTTGCATCATACCCAAACACCACCGGTTCATTTGCAATTCTGAGTAATATTAGCTCTGCATTCTGCAAAATATTTACAACAACATTAATGTTAAAGAATATCAGCAATTACTTTTTTATATATAAAAAATTACATTAAATGACATTAAAAAAATATTTTTTTTTAATAAAACATTCACTGACATCGAGAATGGTACTCAAACTTGCTGATGATACATTCATGTTGGTTAACCACTGATTTACTGAAAAGAAATAAAGAAAGAAATTTAAAAAGCCCTGTATAAGAAATATACGGTCTTATATTTAAGAATTAAAGTAGGACCATTTACTTGTGTCATCTGTGGCCCTTCTGGCCCGAATGTGCTTCTTCACTTGTTTTTTCTCAGCTTTGTTTGCATGTTTATCTGGAAAAGAAAAACATTCTTATTTATCAGTTTCATTTAAAGAACTAGATATACTTCAGTTAAAATGTAGTAGCACACTGTGGAGTTGGTATTTCCAAAGACCCAAATACATGTAAAAAGTGTCATATGTAAATTTTTGTTTACCCTTAGTACACAGGTAACCCAAGGTCATGTTGCAGTAGGGTGTGGTCACCAACTGGAATGGATCCTTCATCAGGTAGGTGCAAACATCTGAAATCTGTCCATCAACAGGTTGGGCAACAGGGGTTCCTGCATATTTAACATAAGGAGCTTATTTATTTACATGTAAATACATGTTTATTTTTTACTTCTTAAACCTTCAGATTTTGCAGATCATGTTAAAGCACATTATTATAAGTGAAATGAGGAGGACAATACAGACAGCTACAAAATGCTTGGTTGATATTATATATTCTATATCCATACATTCTATAATCAATATATATGTGACAAATTAAAATGTTTTTTTTTTAAACCATATATAAAATCTCCTTTCATAAATATTATTTTTATTTTAATGAATGCATTTATTTTCTTTTTTTTACTTATTTTTGGGAATACACAAACACACACACACACACACACACACACACACACACACACACACACACACACACACACACACACACACACACACACACACACACACACACAGTGCTATAGGCTACATTTCTTTTGCTAAGTTTTCTTTAAACCATTCATTTTTCAGTTAATTTCTAAAGATTTTGAGTTCATTGTTTCATATCATTTTTACATTTTAAAATGTTGCTTTTTTATATAGACAACATAAATAAAACATACGTTTTCATTCTACATACATACATAGGTACATACATTTATGCATACATTCATTAAAAGAAAAAGGACTTAACTAAAATACCTGATGTGGCCCTCTGAAGGTTCTGATGTTTAGAACCTTTAATCCCATACGATATAATTACTGTAGTAGTTTATAATTTATAACTAAGTGGTACATATCCTTACTTCAAGATCTATTCTTTTGATCAGAATATAATATGCAAATAATTTCTAAATATTATGTAATCTGTAGAAAAGTTGTTGACCAATCCTGCTTGCTGCCAAAGAGATTATTTTTGTTTGCTTCTGCAATCAAAATCTTTTATGACTTTAAATGATATAAATTAATAGTAATCTAATTTTAAACCCTGCGTTTAAACAAATTAGCAATTTAACCAGCAGAACAGAATAAAGCAGATACTAAAGGTACATTATAGAAATTATTTTCTTTCTTACTAGTATGAGAATATAAACCTTGAACTTCTACAATTCTTTTATTGGGATTCTAGTCCTCTAGGACTGCCCTGAAAAATCAGAGATACATTGAAAGTAAAAGTAATCCACTCTGCTTTTATAATTTCATAACATTTATTTTGATCAGTTATTTTACTTAAGAAACAGATTAAAGGACAGCTGAGACCACAGGGACTTAACAATTTGCCTTTACTATTTAAATGAAAAGAAATATTGGCTATCTTCATCATATTATATGAGTCAAAGAAAAAGCTTTAAATGCCACACATTTAAAGTTAGTCTTACAATAGCTACATCTTTAAACTATCCTTTAATATTTGTTACAGACTTGGCAACATTTTTTCCCTACTCACCCTGAATAACGCATTCATCATAAGATCCAGCCAATCCATTTCCAATCCAATAGCCTGGTGCAGTGTTCACCAACACTTTGGAAAAGAAATCCTTGATATCACAGTCCAGATACGTCAGAAGTTTCCCTCCTTGTGTTTCACAAACTTCGTTCGCTTGTCCCCATGACTGCGGCTTTGCGACAAATTCATATGCCACATCCCGAAAAATTTTGTTTATATTCTGGTCCTCTGATATGTCTTGGGACCTCTTTGGGAAGCCAGCATGAGCAGATAAAAAAACAGTCCCTGAAATCCAACAATAAATGCAGAGTTGCCTTAAGAAAGGCATCGTGGTAGGAGCGATCCAACTTTACTTTCTGCTAAGATTGCGGAGACTGGGAAACAGGGAGCTTCTGTCCATCTTAGGCAAATCTGGGCAACTCTCTTTGTGAAAACAGAGGACATGAGCTAACTTCCTCATTTTCATTAGGAAAATCATAGGAGACACTCAAACTACATGCAAAGTCTGATTTCAGCTGGACTTGCCTCAGAGATTGTCTTTTAGATTGCTAAGGCTGTGTAGTAGAAGACAAAATTGTATATAAAGACTAGTTTTTGACGGAATTTAAGTGGAGAGAAGAAATTAATCTATTGCGTTTTGGCTAAATTATAGCCTACTTGAGCCAAAAACATTGTTTACATTGCACACATATATATTTAAAAGCAACTCTAAAGCCCAATAAACCTAATTACACCCAAGCTACCAACAGAACACATTATAACTTTATAATCAAATCAAATCAAATGTTATTATTTATATTATATTTTTAAATATAACATTGATTATCATTCACAAAAGCAGGTTAATTGTATGACACACAATACATTAGTGTAGAGGCCTCATTTTAAAGCAATCAGTGAGCTTTCTGAGGAAATCTCCATTGACTGAGATAAAAAGTGTATTTGGCTTGAAATTTATGAATATTTTGGTATCAAATTACAACACTGTTTGAAAAAAAATGCAATTTATGTATTACATTTTCAAATCATCCCTGTCTGTTTTTTCTTTGCTACAGAAATACTGTATACTTTAAATGCAACCAAAAAAATTTTTTTTTTTTTTCTTGCTATAAAACACACACACACAGTATATACAGTGTATATATATATATATATATATATATATGAAATTGATTGTTAATTTGAACAGAGCATATCAATTGGATTGGCCCTTTAGTTTTATCTTCACACATACAGTGAGGAAAATAAGTATTTGAACACCCTGCTATTTTGCAAGTTCTCCGACTTAGTAAACATGGAGGGGTCTGAAATTGTCATCGTAGGTGCATGTCCACTGTGAGAGACATAATCTAAAAAAAAAAAATCCAGAAATCACAATATATGATTTTTAAACTATTTATTTGTATGATACAGCTGCTAATAAGTATTTGAACACCTGTCTATCAGCTAGAATTCTGACCCTCAAAGACCTGTTAGTCTGCCTTTAAAATGTCCACCTCCACTACATTTATTATCCTAAATTAGATGCACATGTTTGAGGTCGTTAGCTGCATAAAGACACATGTCCACCCCATACAATCAGTAAGAATCCAACTACTAACATGGCCAAGACCAAAGAGCTGTCCAAAGAAACTAGAGACAAAATTGTACACCTCCACAAGGCTGAAAAGGGCTACGGGGAAATTGCCAAGCAGCTTGGTGAAAAAAGGTCCACTGTTGGAGCAATCATTAGAAAATGGAAGAAGCTAAACATGACTGTCAATCTCCCTCGGACTGGGGCTCAATGCAAGATCTCACCTCGTGGGGTCTCAATGATTCTAAGGAAGGTGAGAAATCAGCCGAGAACTACACGGGAGGAGCTGGTCAATGACCTGAAAAGAGCTGGGACCACAGTTTCCAAGGTTACTGTTGGTAATACACTAAGACGTCATGGTTTGAAATCATGCATGGCACGGAAGGTTTCCCTGCTTAAACCAGCATATGTCCAGGCACGTCTTAAGTTTGCCAATGACCATTTGGATGATCCAGAGGAGTCATGGGAGAAAGTCATGTGGTCAGATGAGACCAAAATAGAACTTTTGGGTCATAATTCCACTAAACGTGTTTGGAGGAAGAACAATGATGAGTACCATCCCAAGAACACCATCCCTACTGTGAAGCATGGGGGTGGTAGCATCATGCTTTGGGGGTGTTTTTCTGCACATGGGACAGGGTGACTGCACTCTATTAAGGAGAGGATGACCGGGCCATGTATTGCGAGATTTTGGGGAACAACCTCCTTCCCTCAGTTAGAGCATTGAAGATGGGTCGAGGCTGGGTCTTTCAACATGACAATGACCCGAAGCACACAGCCAGGATAACCAAGGAGTGGCTCTGTAAGAAGCATATCAAGGTTCTGGCGTGGCCTAGCCAGTCTCCAGACCTAAACCCAATAGAGAATCTTTGGAGAGAGAGCTTAAACTCCGTGTTTCTCAGCAACAGGCCAGAAACCTGACTGATCTAGAGAAGATCTGTGTGGAGGAGTGGGCCAAAATTCCTCCTGCAGTGTGTGCAAACCTGGTGAAAAACTACAGGAAACGTTTGACCTCTGCAATTGCAAACAAAGGCTACTGTACCAAATATTAACATTGACTTTCTCAGGTGTTCAAATACTTATTTGCAGCTGTATCTTACAAATAAATAGTTAAAAAATCATATATTGTGATTTCTGGATTTTTTTTTTTAGATTATGTCTCTCACAGCGGACATGCACCTACGATGACAATTTCAGACCCCTCCATGATTTCTAAGTGGAAGAACTTGCAAAATAGCAGGGTGTTCAAATACTTATTTTCCTCACTGTAAGTTGTGGCATAATTATCATTGATGTCAATAATGCAGACATAATTAAAATGAATAAAAATAAGATAACAATGCAAAAAAAATGTATCATAATTTTATCATCAGTATCAGTATATTATACTGACAATTGTTCACTTTTTTTTTTTTAAATAAGGTGAAAATCATTATGGGGAATCAGCCATAACTCTTAGCAAGACTGTCTCGTTTTTATTTTTTTTTTGCCTATTTAACAAAACTTTGATTTTTATTTCTAAAAAGTGGCTAGCTATAAAAAATATCTTCCTTTACTGGCACATAAACATATTTCTGTGGTGTTTAAAGATTTGTTGGGAAAATTTTTCATTTTCATTTAATTTTACATTCATAACAAAACTTAATATTTGCAATTCTTTACATGCTATTTTTTTTAACCAGGAGCTAAATAAAAATTTTACCATCCAATTAAGTCTACAAAGCTTCTGAAAAAAATATTTGAATATGTAGTCTCTTAGTTTCACCTTCTCTTCCATAACCATTAGGATAGACTTAATAATCATCAAAAAGTGTTACTACCTCTAATAAAAGGAGGGCATTTGTTAGTTTTGTATTATATTGTAAATGATAATTATGACACAACCCAATTATGTGTGAAGTTAAAACTAAAGGGCCAATCCAATTGATATGCTCTGTTCCAATTAACAATAAATTCCAGGATATAAGATAGCAATACTATAGTATCAGATAATATCAGACAGTTTAATGCTCATAGATATTAAGATCCCAAAAAAAAAAAAAACCAAGAGCTACATCAATGACCTACAAGTCAAGTCAAGTCAAGTCAAGTCAAGTCAAGTCAAGTCAAGTTAAAAAGCTTTTATTGTCATTTCTACCATATATAGCTGATGCAGTACACAGTAAAATGAGACAATGTTCCTCTAGAACCCTGGTGCTACATTAAAGAACATAGAACTACATCGCACAACATAAAGTGTTCAACCATCGTGTGCAACCTAGGTAAAAACAAAGTTTTTTGGTAATGTCTTTCCTGGAAGTCTGGTTAGGAAAATGCCCCTTCTTTGCCAAAAGATTTTGAGCAGGACTTGTTGACTGGCTTGTTTTGAAACAATAGGAACTGGAAGACTCACAGAAACAAAGACAACAATGAACTCCAGTATACAACCGAATGTATTTGAGACTGATGTGAGTCTGTCCAGCAGCTTAAGATGGGCTAAAATTGGGCCATGCAACAGGAAGATGATCCCAACACACAAGAAAATTGAAACCTAAATATTTGAAGAAAGAAACAAATCAAAGTGAGTTACTGATGATGGATTGTAAGACAGATGTTCATAAATTAATGCCCTTTTCTATGGATAAATTAATACATTACTCTGTAGGCAATGGTGTGGACATTTCTCAATTGATGTAAGATTCCTACAGAAAACATTTACTTCTAGTTATTGTTGGTATAAGTCTTTCTACTAGTTTTACTAAAGTAAAGTGCTATTTTTTGTTTACTTTTTTTTTGTTCTGAATGTGGGTTTATATCTTCAGGGAATAAAACACTACATATTAAAATCTGTTGGGTTTTTTGGTTGCCATTTTCTGTTTTTGAAATCCAACAAGGATGCAGTGTCATCTTCATCTTCTCCCGGGGTCGCGGGGGCAGCAGTCTAAGCAGATTTCCCAGACACTTCTCCGTGCCCAGGAATCGGGCTGTCAAGGCCCCCGCCTTCGACTGCTGCCCAATCCTCTCAGCACCGGTCCCTTACGGTCCCTCCTGCAGGTGGTGAGCCCACGGGAAGAGGATGCAGTGTCTTAAATATAAATAAATACCGTGAATATATACCGACGTTACATACTGTGTTATTCTTTTAGTTGTATTATTATTATTATTATTTTATTTATTTATTTATTTTGACACATTTTTTACGTATGTTTAACCATTTTCAATATTGTTACAATGCCAGACTTATAAGTCGTTCTAAACATCGCGAGAACTCGCGAGATTTGAGTAAAATCACGTGGATATTCTTCCAGTGTTGATAGCGTGAATGGTCATGGCGGGACAGCTGAAGGTAACCAAGTATTCAGCATTTTAACAACCACAGTAATAACAGAAAATTGCGACAAAACCTATAACTCTGTATTTATAAATACAGTACAGCATGGCATGTTTAATCTGCGACATGAGACATGTGAAAGCAGCCTTTCATCTCATGTGACATGTGGTAGTTTCTCATCCCTTCTCCTGTTAAAATTCATCACTAATCCACGACTTTCCAAATTCTAAAGCTATCATTGAATGTATTTCTTTATATATTGTGAACAGAAATTCCCTTTAGCAATTCGATTAGCTGCACTTCAGTGCTCTTTTATATACGCATGCGCGGTATATGGTGTGATTAGATATCGCGATATTGCAACAACGATATTTCTGTATGTATTATGTAATCTTCATGAAAGTGTTCCTGATGAAGTATAGCAATCATGCGCTCAGAGAGATTGAAACAGTAATGGTTCTGTTAATAAAAAACCTGGATATGAGTAAATTGGAAGAGAAAGGCCAAGGAGGGAAGACATGCAGGCAGCTGGGGTGAAGGAGGCAGATGTAGAGGACAGGGGGGTCTGTCCTCTACATCTGACAAATGATCTGCTGTGGCGACCCCTATTTAGAGAAGCAGAAAGAAGAAGAGTAGTCCCATATTGTTTGTATTTAATGTTCCTTTTCAGCAGTTTACCTTTCAGAAAGGCATTAACATGAATTCTGTTTGCTATCAAAGTCCTAAAAGGTCAGGTTTATTGCCATTTTTAATGTCTGCTTAATTTCCACCATAGGAGCGTCTAAAGGATGCTGTAAAGATCCTGGGGTGTGGCAGCACCCTATTTTTAGGATACCTTACCGCGACTGGGGAGGAGCACTTCTATGCTACTACCCTTATGCCCACGCTGCAAAGACTTGTGGGAGCAGAAACGGCTCACATCATGGCTGTTCGTTTGCTCAGCCTGGGTCTGGTGCCCAGAAGTCGCTATCAGGATCCTGCATCACTAGTGAGTACAGAATGCTCTGACATACTGTATTTCTATTAAGAGCTTTGTTGGCTTTGTCTGTAATGCTATAATTATTGTTAGACTAACTGTACTTTTTAACAGCTTAATGAATAGATTGTGTTCTGTGTCACTTGAGGCATGTGACAGTTTGTGCTAAGCCTTAGCAATATTAATGTCGTTAGATAATGTTTGTGTTAATCCAGGAGGTAAATGTGATGGGAAGGAGGTTCAGGAATCCTGTGGGGATCGCAGCAGGCTTTGATAAGCATGCCGAAGCAGTGGATGCTCTGTACCGGCTGGGTTTCGGTTTTGTCGAAGTGGGCACAGTCACCCCAAAACCACAGGAGGGAAACCCAAAACCCCGTGTATTCCGACTCAACGCTGACAAGGCAGTTATTAACAGGTACAAAGGCAGCTTCTAACAATAGTTAGAACTTGCAATAGCACATCTAAATCCTACTGTTTACACACCTGGGATGTTCATTTTATTTTAATTCTAATAAATAATTTTTTAGAGTAGCACTTCATGCAGTTCTATTGAACTTGCTAAGCCTACTATTTCTGTACGGAGTCTCCAGTGTTTTTCAGCCTATTTCATTTTAACAAAAGAGAGAAAACTGTGACAGGATGTCCCCTGTTGTTTTATTTCCCAATTTTGATCACTACAACCCAAACAATCTGATTCAATATAGTAATGAATCATTAAATAAAGAAATCTAAATCAATGTGCTTGCGCTTAAATCGTACTGACTCTTCAATCGCTGAGGTTCATTTCAATCTATTATTAGGTTATATTTTCAACATTTCTTAAAATTATTTTTGTTAAAAAAAAAAAAGTGCTGAACCGTGTCAGAGGTATCCAAATAATATTTTAAAGAAGACAGCTTAAGTGTAGAATGCAAAATATTTAACCTAAAAATTGTTTATTTAGAATGGCAAGAAGTTCAAATATACAGGGGGAAAATGTTTTTGCATGTAGACGTGAGCAACTGCTTGGCACTGCTTGGATGGCATTCTGCCGCACCTTTAAGTTGCTTTGGGTAAAAGTGTAAAAGTGTCAAAAAGGAAAAAATGTAAATATGGCTTGCTGAATATGAAATGAGTAAAGTAGAAATGTGAAATGTTATGTCATGGTAATCAAGGAAGAAGACAAGGATGAAGAAACATTTTTATTAACCAATTCTCATGAGAGAAGGTGATATAAAATTAAACTTGTAGTTTCACAATTTGTTGTGGGATACGTGCAGATTCATGTGCCAAACCTTTTCAAAAATGGCTGAAAAAAGTCAATGTGGCCAAATGTTTCTGCTCACAATCTCTCATTTATCCAGGATTTAGGTAAATAAGATGCAGCCCGTTTGTATAGTTGCATATGTTGCAGAGAAATTGCCATGATTTTTTGAAAATACAATACACAGACTGGCCTGGGCATCAAAATACATTAAACAAACAAATCTGTGTAGCTCTGATACATGCTGGCCAACAGGATCAGCCATTCTAGCAGGTTCCTACTAGGCAGGTTAAGTATGACTCTGAGCTGAGCCAAGTATGAGACCTTCTGACGTAAATGAGTGCAGTGTGTACACTCCTGGTTTTGAATGGCAAATTGTCTTGTTGGTATGCATACTGCATAAGATTTGAAAAAGGTGCCCTTAGACATGCAACAAATCTGAAGTGCCAGTGATCACGCAAAAACACAATTATTTTGCTTTAATCCTGTTTAAGTGAGCAATTCTCAGAGTTTTGGGATATTGTTAGAAAATGGTTAGATGGTTTAATATATTTGAATATCAAGCCTTAGTTAGAGGTTACAACAATTGTTCCCATACACATTTGGGGAAGATTTTGTCCTGTTCTATTGCTCAAGAGGACAAAATCTTTCGTATAATTGACTGTGGTACATATGACATTCACGTGTCCACAGAGGTTTATTTATATAAAGAAAATACTTTCATTTCATTATAAATCCATATTCATGTTTTATTTAACCTGCACTATTAGCAAAACTTAGTATAATGAAATATTGTGTATAATAAAGTCACAGTTGCCATATTAGATTTCACTAAATTAACCATGCAAATTTTTCTTAAAGATATAGTCTAATTTAGTACAAGGTATTTATTTATTTATTTATTTATTTTTTATTATTATTATTATTTATTATTATTATTAATTAACATTTATTTATTTATTTACCCCTATTCAGCAAACCTATATAAAGTTATTAAAAAGATACAAATAAACAACTGTTTCCTATATACACTTGTTGAAAGTTATTTTCTCTTTTGTTGATAAATAGGACAAAATCATACACATATCCAAATGAGGCACCTGTACCATGTGTCATCAGGGGTTCAAAAGTTTAATTAAATAAAAAAATCAATACCTGCTTTTTTGCATGCAAAACTAATTGTGAGGTAATATTGTGTATCAAAAAGTCAAAGTTGTCAGAATGTATTTTATTGAACTAAACTGGCTGTTGGCTGTTTTCATAGTTATAGACAATTATGTCGGTGTTAACTGTTCATTCACTCAAATATATATTTTAGTTTTCATGCATTTCTATAATCTACAATACAATGAGTATGTTTTACAGTTAACATGGAATTTTTTTTAAATTATACAACCACTATGAATTTAAATAAATAAAACTGTATAAATATTGGCTCTTTATTAAATTTAGAATTTAAAAAAAAAGTGTACACCTGGTTAAAGTTTTGTTCTCTTTTGTTGATAATCAAGTCACAGGTATGACAAACTATAAATGGCAACTGTTCTCATAAATATATCCTAACTTATGTTAAAGATTTTTTAAAATTCACTCCTTATGTTTTCTTAGTTTTGTGTTCCTATGCATTTTAGAGATATTCTATCATAATTCACTTTGAACTTTAGCAAATAAAACAGCTGTCTAAATATTGGCTTCCCTCTGTCATCGTCTTGCTTTAAAAAACTGTGTAATCTCATAAAAGGAAATACAGGGCCCAGCCTCAACACAAGTCTACAGCTGCCACTTTGTCCTTTCTGTGTTTCCAGCCTAGTATTAAATATTGCCTTCCGCTTTACAGTGTATTTGGGGAAAAAAGTAGTTTGCATTCTATTTGTTGCTATGGAGACCATTGATGAATCTTAACGACTGAGCAGCAGAGTTGTTTGTTTTGCTCAGATTTTAACAGCAATAAAAATATTGTCAAACTTTCAGGTTGAGGCAAGGAAAGATGTCAGCCGGTTTATAGGTCAATACACAGTGCAGTTTGATAAAGTGCTGAGTCAGACGCGCAGGAAAACCAAGGCATGAGATTAAAGGCTGTGTATATAGGAAGAGGGGAGGGTTTTTGAGCAGCAGTGTTTTTACTCTGAGGAAAATATTCAGCTTAAATACAAAAACGCCTTTATTTTAGACATGATTCAATTTCATTATGATTTGTGCTCATTGTGTTTATAAAACCTATGTGACGGTGCAATTATGGGCAAATAATCAACAATGAGGTGAAATAATGCACTCTGATGTCATGCAGCTTTATTAATACCACACAGAAGCTGATCATCATTTATGGCATATCGTAAAGCATTTTTTACAAGTCTTATAGAACAATAATATACCAATGATTCTATATTATTGTATATTAAATAATATAGGTTTTCATCCATTTCTGGTTATTTTTAAGTTTTATTTTGTAATAGGTAAAATATTAGTAAATGTTATACTCTTTTGCACAAGCAGGTATGAACAGGTCGTTTATTCATCTCTTTTTGCTTCCCTTTCCAAGTCAGGATGCTGAGAAACAGAAGCCAGAACTTTATATAGACTAATATATATATATATATATATATATATATATATATATATATATATATATATATACATACACACACACACACATACAGTGGGTACGGAAAGTTTTCAGACCCCCTTAAATTTTTCACTCTTTGTTATATTGCAGCCATTTGCTAAAATCATTTAGGTTCATTCTTCTTCCTCATGAATGTACACATAGCACCCCATACTGACAGAAAAACACAGAATTGTTGACATTGTTGCAGATTTATTAAAAAAGAAGAACTGAAATATCACATGGTCCTAAGTATTCAGACCCTTTGCTCAGTATTTAGTAGAAGCCCCCTTTTAATCTAATACAGCCAGGACATCTTTTTGGGAAAGATGCAACAAGTCTTTCACACCTGGATTTGGGGATCCTCTGCCATTCCTCCTTGCAGGTCCTCTCCAGTTCTGTCAGGTTGGATGGTAAACGTTGGTGGACAGCCATTTTTAGGTCTCTCCAGAGATGCTCAATTGGATTTAAGTCAGGGCTCTGGCTGGGCCATTCAAGAACAGTCACGGAGTTGTTGTGAAGCCACTCCTTTGTTATTTTAGCTGTGTGCTTAGGGTCATTGTCTTGTTGGAAGGTAAACCTTTGGCCCAGTCTGAGGTCCAGAGCACTCTGGAGAAGGTTTTTGTCCAGGATATCCCTGTACTTGGCCGCATTCATCTTTCCCTCGATTGCAACCAGTCGTCCTGTCCCTGCAGCTGAAAAACACCCCCACAGCATGATGCTGCCACCACCATGCTTCACTGTTGGGACTGTATTGGACAGGTAATGAGCAGTGCCTGGTTTTCTCCACACATACCGCTTAGAATTAAGGCCAAAAAGTTTTATTTTGGTCTCATCAGACCAGAGAATCTTATTTCTCACCATCTTGGAGTCCTTCAGGTGTTTTTTAGCAAACTCCATGCGGGCTTTCATGTGTCTTACACTGAGGAGAGGCTTCCGTCCGGCCACTCTGCCATAAAGCCCCGACTGGTGGAGGGCTGCAGTGATGGTTGACTTTCTACAACTTTCTCCCATCTCCTGACTGCATCTCTGGAGCTCAGCCACAGTGATCTTTGGGTTCTTCTTTACCTCTCTCACCAAGGCTCTTCTCCCCCGATAGCTCGGTTTGGCTGGACGGCCAGCTCTAGGAAGGGTTCTGGTCGTCCCAAACGTCTTCCATTTGAGGATTATGGAGGCCACTGTGCTCTTAGGAACCTTATGTGCAGCAGAAATCTTTTTGTAACCTTGGCCAGATCTGTGCCTTGCCACAATTTTGTCTCTGAGCTCTTCAGGCAGTTCCTTTGACCTCATGATTCTCATTTGCTCTGACATGCATTGTGATCTGGAAGGTCTTATATAGACAGGTGTGTGGCTTTCCTAATCAAGTCCAATCAGTATAATCAAACACAGCTGGACTCAAATGAAGGTGTAGAACCATCTCAAGGATGATCAGAAGAAATGGAAAGCACCTGAGTTAAATATATGAGTGTCACAGCAAAGGGTCTGAATACTTAGGACCATGTGATTTTTCAGTTTTTCTTTTTTAATAAATCTGCAACAATGTCAACAATTCTGTGTTTTTCTGTCAGTATGGGGTGCTATGTGTACATTCATGAGGAAGAAGAATGAACTTAAATGATTTTAGCAAATGGCTGCAATATAATTTAACATCACTGGTTGTGTATAAATGCATGTTTTTCAGATACGGGTTCAACAGCTGTGGTATTGTTGCTGTTCAGGAGAGATTGAAAGACAGACAAGGAGTTCAGTCTGAGCTCACTAAAGGTAAACCTAAGACATTTTGTAGATTTGTTATAGCTTGTTTTTTATATATATATATATATATATATATATATATATATATATATATATATATATATATATATATATATATATAGAATATAATAGATTTTTTTATTATTATTATTATTTCTTATACAAAAAAGTGTCAATAATCAGAATTATTATTTTTACTCAATCTCAGCAGGCAAACCGCTCGGCATCAACCTGGGAAAGAACAAACTCTCGACTAATTCCGTGGCTGATTACCTTGAGGGTGTGAGGGCGCTTGGCCCCCTCGCTGACTACCTGGTGGTGAACGTGAGTAGCCCGAACACTCCTGGCCTCAGAGACCTGCAGGGGAAGAAAGAACTGCGCCATCTACTGGAGCAGGTAAAGCACAGCTTGCTTACAGTACATGAATGCAAATGACTTTCCTTGTCTGTAAAGGCTTTTCTTCTTTATGCCACTAATTCAAACTAATTTAAACTAATTCAGCCACTAAAGTTGACTACTGGATTAATCTAGATATATGACACAAAAACAATATTACATGAACATTGTCTAATAAAATTGAGATGACTGGATTTTATTTAAATCTCCTCAGCCACCTGTTTAATTACACTGTGTCAGGGTATTTGTTTTATGTGATTTCAGGTCCTGAAAGCAAGAGACACTCTACAAGGACCGAATCATCCGCCAGTAATGGTCAAGATTGCTCCAGACCTCTCCCAGCAGGACAAACAAGACATTGCAGAGGTCATCACAGAGGTCAGTTTTTTCTTTCCACCTTTATTAATTACGCTGTCATTGTATAATCTTCATTGCTATAGTCTGTCTGAATACTTGATTCTGATTGGCCAGAAGTGGGTACAAACCATTGAAAACACAGGTAGTTCTGGTCAGTTTAATCCCTGTTCTATGTTAATGCTTTGCCCTATAAAGACCTGTAGACATAGTAACATTCAGTTATGATCATGTTGACAGTGGTACAGCTATTGTAAGCATTGTCTAATGACCCTTAATGAGCTAAGTAGATTATTTTGCAGGTCATTTAACCTGTAGATTTTGGCAATTATGATAAACAGGCTGAGGTCAAAGATGTATTTGAGGAAGTGGAGAAGAAAACCTTAAAATCTATTGAAAAACAGCATAAGGAGTTAATTATTAGGAGTAGTAAAGATGCAGCACAGGCACATGTATTTAACACAGATCAAATCTCTTTTTTTATTAAAATTAATTCCAGTAAATGTTATCTTGACACACTATATATCTGTGTATGATTTAGAAAGAGGCCAGAATTATGTCTATGTCTATATGTATGAAAATTAAAAGCACTGCAAACATCAACGACATCTTTATCTTGTCAATAATAGCAAGTGACCAACCTTTGTGAGGTTTTTCTTCTCTGTGTCATGCATAAAAATTAACACTCACCTATCTATAGATTATCTCTTACCTAAAGATATATAATATACTGTATATTATTGGATATTTACTTAATGTGTGTGTGTGTGTGTGTGTGTGTGTGTGTGTGTGTGTGTGTGTGTGTGTATGTGTGAGAGAGTGGTAATCATTATAAATTCACATTTTTAAAACTGAGTTGATGATTATTTTTCTGTAACATCATGCCCTAAATGTTGTCTCTCTACACATTATCACTGCTGTTGTGTGTAAATGATTGCTTCTGTGTGATTTTGTGCTTTAGCTCGGAGTAGACGGTTTAATCATCTCAAACACCACCGTGTCCAGGCCTGAGAGCCTGCAGGACCACAACAGGAACGAGGTGGGAGGTCTGAGCGGGCAGCCACTTAAAGAGCTGTCCACTCAAACAGTACGGGAGATGTATACCTTAACGAAAGGTAAAAACAAATGACACATCCTTAGCCAGTAAAACATTTCTGCTTAGAGAAAGAAACTTGTATTTAAAATAAAAGCAATACATCTAATCATGCAACCATTTCTTTACTAAACAATTCTAAACCCCTACCATTGTAGCACCATTCTCAGAGGTCAGCACATGTCAAAGTATCCATATATACATATAAAATTTTTATCTGCAAACATTTAGAAAGCATTCTACAGGAAAGGACAGCATTTTCCAGTTTCTCTAATTCATAATTTAATTTTTTTTTATCAAATTGCTTTGTTTACAATATAAGTTAAATGACACGCAGGAAAAAATAACATTTAGCTCATTTTTGTCATAAGGAGATATTTAGCTGTAGCTCACTGTGTGGAACTGTACTTTTGTTGTGGCTGTTGTTACAATTGTGTATAAAGCAACACATTCGTTTAAATTGCTGATTAAACTGACTGTAGCTACATCTGTGTGTTCAACTGTTTCAACCTTGCAGCTAATCAGAGTCAAGTATTTGGACAAACTATATTTGAAATCACTTTAATGTACGGGAGATTGTGTACCGTTTTAATATACTGGCCATCGCGTGGCCTCTATGGTGTGCGTTAATATTGCTTAGCGCATACCTAGTCATGGATCATGCAGCCATGAATGTAAATAAATAAATAAACATGTAAATACTGAATGCTTTAATTGAAGACAAATATTTCTCTGTGCTTAAGGGAAGGTGGCCATAGTCGGTGTAGGTGGAGTGGCTAGCGGACAGGATGCCCTAGATAAGATCCGTGCTGGAGCATCTCTGGTTCAGCTCTATACAGCGTTGGTGTATCAGGGTCCTCCGGTCATAACCAAGATCAAACGGGAACTGAACGAGCTCTTAACGTGAGTACACTCTCCATTTTATGTTTTTATACTGTAATTATGTTTTAAACATTGCATGTCTCTTGCAGGAAACAAGGATTCAGCAGTGTATCAGAAGCAGTAGGTGCTGATCACAAGACTTCCCAAGGATTGACGTCATCACAGCCAGGAGCAGTGAATTAGTATTTAAAACAGCTCACATGCAACTCACCAGCTCAGACTGGCAGAGTCAGGTTTCCAGTGTCACATTTCCTTCTTCATCTGACCTGATTTGTGGATTCAGAACAGTGACGCATGACCCGAAGCCGAAACATTTGAATGCGAGCCAGTATAGAACAAAAAACGTTTGACATGACGTGATGAACCTAAAGTCAAATGTCAGCAGTGCGAGTCAATATGGAGTGAGAACAGTTTTCTGAAGACCGAAAAAAGGACTTTAAATGAAGACGGAACATGGATCAACTTTTGTAAAGGTTTTCTGATGAATAAATCATGATGAATTAAATGATTAGATATGGTTGCCAGGCCAATTATTACAATTAATTTAAAAGAAATTTGAACTTTAAGAAAAAAAAACCTTGAATATTAGTTTGTTTAAGATATATTTTGTAATAAAATTCACTTTTACTTTTCGGTTTAATCTTCTTTCACTGACGCATTACATTGGATTTTCTTTGATGTGTGTCTTCCTGCATTACCCACAAAGCTGTTTAATAGTAGTACAGAAAATGATGCAGCAGTGTTTTAATCCTTCAGTTGGTTTAACTGAGGCATGCATAAACATGTTGGTTATAGTTATCTCAAACATAACTTGAGCCATAAATGTAAATATAATGAAATTAAGGCATTTGCAAAGGTTTATAGTTCCATATACACAATCGTGCACTCGCACCAAAATGTTGTGTAAGGTTAAAAACACAATTAGTATAGCTTTAAAATGTTTTTCCCGCATTTCTGTTTTTGGAAACAGAAAGGAAGGTCATAAGCTCAAATTCCAGCATTGCCCATGTTGTGCTCTTACGCAAAAGACTTAGCTTTCAATGATTTGGTTGCTTTAAATGAGATAAATATAATGTCTGATGTAACAAAAATATACATTGACATTTACCTGATTGGATGAATTAAAAAGGTTGGTGGATTAGCAATAATCCACAGAGGTGGCAACATCCAAAACTTAAATAGTTTATTGTTTTTTTTGACCCCTTGCTAAGGTGATCTGTGAAATACATGAGGATGCCATTTTTCTGCACTTCAGAGAAAAACTGACCTGATGGAAAAGCAAGTTTACTGGAGGTGAAAATATATTGGGATCTTAAAGATGCACATCTGCTTTCAGTACAATTTTCTTTTTAATTCTACCATTTACATTGCTTTTTATGAACTCTAGTTTGGTAAGCCAATAGAAAACAAGCTCTTTTTAAATGCTGAAAGTAGAATGTGCTATGTGGGGAATTCTGTAGTAGATTTTGTTGTTGGCTAAGGTTTTATGCCACTGAGTGCGATTGAATGTGACACTTTGTGTGCAACTGTACTGATATATTTTCTGGTGTGTCAGTGTTTCTCACTGACTCACGCTTATGATTCCAGTGTGCAGGCAGCTGTCAAGCTCTTACTCTGTCCATGGGTCTAAACTATTCTCTGTCTGAAAAAAGGACAGCCATCAATTAACAGACATCATTTAAACAAACTTGAACATTTAACCTAGATTGCACTTGCCCTTCCATCCTGTATATTTTGCGGTATTTGTAAATCGGATTTAAAAAGTGTTCTGACAGTAGTTCTATATATAATCATAAGAACAATAATAATAATAATTATTATTATTATTATAATATTCATAAAAACAAATGTAAAGAAATGTAATGATATTTTTTTTCAAAGTGTAATTTTTTAATTTATTGTTTATGAAAAGATTCTCTATTTTTGCACCAGTCTTCAGTTAAAAATTTTTTTTTAGTTTTTTTTTTTTTTTTTCTTTTCAATTTTTGCAACAAATTTAGCACTCATCCCAACATGCCACTTTAATATTCTGTCAAACTTTGTGCTTTGATAATAAAGCAAACTTTTTCAAACAAAAATGATCTCTTTTTGTTTCCTCTACTTTCTGGGTGAGCTGTATTAGATCTTGATTTAATGAATCAATCAACACAGTTAATATTTTCGGTTCAGCTGATGACAAACTGGGTCTTTATTGTAACTTTTAGGTTTCTAGTTTTCTGTTTTTTTGCTTTTAGGGTAAAGGTCTTCTACAGAAGATATCAGACACGCTGTGCCATGAGCAGAGCATCTGGAGCTGTTTGTTGAAATGACCTGCAGGAAAGGACAGTAAATATCATCACCTTCCTTGCATGACATTTACCAAAAGACTTTTTCTCAAATATAGATCTAGTCAGCATAACGATATTCAATAGAATTACTCAGACACACCTTTGTGTACATTATGATGGACATCACAGAAAGTCACAGTCATGATGTTTCCCACTGAGAATATGACGTGAAAGATTTGAGTTTGGGAGTTTTTAATCAATGCAGTTTGGTCCCTAACAATAGCGAAAGACAGTCTGTTCTGCAAGCAATTGTGCCTTGAGGCAACTATGGCTTCCTCTGGGGTAAATGTGCACTGTTATAACCTGATTTGCATAGTCTAATGACAGAACACCCTCAGACATGTCAGAACCTGTGGTCATATTTGTATTGTATATCTAGTGTATATTATCTGCAGTGTTTATGGTCCTGTAGAGTTTTTTCGGTGATTTTGAGATTCAGAAATTATTGCGACAAGGCTGACTTTAATATTACTCTGAGCTGAGCTTTGCGTGATTTGTGTCTCAGATGTGGATCTGTGACACAGCCTGAGGACTTGGGAGCAGATGCAAGAAACTCTGTATCTACAGCAGCCTCAGTTATGTTGCATGATACAGTATACTCTACTATACAAGGTTCTGTTGACCTGGCAATTTGGAACAAAGCTCTGTTTATATTTATTTATGCAATGTAATGCTAGTTATTGTGCTGAGTTTTATGTTTAGGCAGTTAATAATGACCATGTAGACAGTGTTAGCATGTAAACCCATAGGTGTCTAAAGACTTTTTAAGATCCTGGAGATTTTTAGACATGCCCTGAACGTTGTTTTTGTTTCAACAATAATAATTGCAGAAATCTCATTACATTTCCATTCAACATGTTAATATGTGATCAACAGTGACCACTAAACAAATAATTTGAACTGGCAAAGAAGAAGGCAGGAAGCCCACATGTCCTGGTGCTCAGTGCTCACTTAAATGGAATGCTCTAATGCATATTAGTTTCTCTGCATGTTCACTTCCCTGAGCCAAATTCATTTGTATGTGTGTATACGTTTCACGGCACCTTGGGCTTATTTTAAATTCCAACACATCTTTGTTTAAGCTATTTCAGGTTCCTTTTCCAGTATCATCTCAAAGTACTATTTATTATCAGAGTAGGTAAACATATGGATACACATTACCAGTATCCCTAGTCAGCATGGACTTTTCAGTTTATGAAGTAATATGTTAGAGTTAATGATTAGTTACTTAATAGAATAATGTTCTGGGATTTCAGAAGATTTCATGAATGTCACTGTGAATGTAAATTGAAGAGTTTTGATACTCAGATGCAAATACACTCCTTTACTGGTCACACACCAATTTAGGCTTATATTTGTTTCATTTGAGAATGTTTGTACAATAAATTTACACTCACATTTGTCTGAGTTATGCAATTGTTCTCTTGATCTCTTGGTTGTCTTCTTCCTTTCTTCCTACCATTCTTTCTTTCTTTCGGATTTACCTTGTCACTTCTGCATTTTTTTTTTCGTAACTGGTGTGTTTACTGTATGTTATGATCACAACACTTTATTTGTACACTGTTATCTCCATTCAGTAATACTGTATACTGTATAACAAAAATAAAATGTTAAAATGTAAAAATGTAATTTTTTTAATCAACGATTTAATCATCGTTTTCTTATTTGTTTTATAGACATGACTGATGGATCTACATGCCATATTTCATTGCCCTCGTTTATTTTCAACCCAGCATGCACAAACCAATTTCGCTGTGGTTATTTTGGTTGTTTCTGTATGAGTCAGCACTTAAGCCTGTTTTCATAAGATCTCTAAAAATAAACATTGGAAATGGAGTTTGTGGTTTAAAAAACCCACAGGTGGGTTATATTCAGTTTCTTTTACCCACTGTATTTTGAATAAAAGTGTATTTCGGCTTGGAAAACTAAAGAAGAAAGTAAACAATGGTTAGCTAAATAATGCAGGCTGCTTTTGCCTGTCACCTTGCCAACCACATTGTTTGTAAAGAACTGAGTTCCATATTTGCTTAAAGAAGGAGTAGCCAGATGAAGGCAGCAGCCATTAAGCAACACTATCGTAACCATTACAACACTAATACTGTAAAAGAGAAAAAGAATAGAGGCTTTTTACTTGTCACATATACACTACAGCAAGTAATTTATTTTTCTTTGCAGTTCCCAGCTTGTTAGGACTGGCATCGAAGTGCAGGGTCAGCCATGACACAACATGCTAAATGAAGGGCCTTGCTCAAGGTCCCAACAACGGCAGCTTGGCCGTTCTGGGACTTGAACCACCAACCAAACTAATTGATAAGCCAGATCCTTAACTAGCAGGTGTGTGTTTTTCTTTTTAGGCAATTAATGCTATTGGTGTTAAGGAAAAGGCCCTGTAGTTAACCTGCTAACTTCAAAGTCACCTTGAACCCACCTTAGCACGTCGGCCAAGCCCTGCATATTCAAATCTGTGGTTTACACAAATGCCTAAGAATTTTCTTTGTTTCACTGGTGTTCTGACTGCAAATTCTTTTTATCTGCTTCTAAAAAAAACCCCTTGTTTACATTTCAAGTGCACAATTCATGAAGACATTAGGCGAAGCATAAAGTCAAGTGAACTAGGATGAAGGAGAAGCATATACTGTATATGTATGGTACAAGTACAAGAATACAAAGCAATTAATTACCGTTGCTTTAAAGTATGGCATGATTTGTTTTCACGTAGAAATATCTCTTCAGTGTTAATATAATATGCTCACACTTACACTCAAACCCTACTCTCTCACTCTCTAGCTCAAAAATAAGTATTTGCCCATTGTCTTCCAGTTTTGTAAGCATCCGGGCCTAAAATGTTTATTTGTAGTCAGGTGCAATTCATACAATAAAAATGTAACAGAATTAGTTAAGCTAGCAAGCTTCTTAAACACCCTATCCCAGTCTTTCTCAAATAGTGGGGCGCAAACCCTTAAGAAATAAACCCTTAATAGACACCATGAAAAAATATTTAACAGGGATGTAAAAAGGCGGAGAGAGACGGAGATAATGAGACCATTGTAAGTCTCCCGAAACCTAAGATAAGGAAATATGACGAAGCCTATGTAGCTCTTGGCTTCACTGTGACTACAGTGGGAGACGAGGAAAGACCAGTATGTTTACTGTGTATAAAAATGTTGGCAGCAAACAGCATTAAGCCTGTAGTATCTTAAATGTATAGTATCTTAAATGTGTAATATCAAAAGGCTTAAATTCATGTTATTCTGCAATGGTGACATTCCTGGAGAGGCCAAAGTTAATTACTGAACCGCCTGGACAGATGGTTCTCTGTAAGCAAAAGTGTAGGAGTAGACTTTAAATGTTATCTCAAGGCTGGTGGAAGATTGGTCTAGGATGTATATCTTCTTGGGAGGCGACCTCTGACCCGTTCATCATATACATCGAGGTACAGGAAAACGGGATGCGCTTTATGTTTTATGATCTGGGAATGTGAGCCCTGGAAACATCTGGACATTTCAGTCAGGGCAAAGGCAGGCTTCTCTTTACGTTCAACATTATTGCACAGTAAGCTCATATGCATCTCATTTACATTAAGAGGTGGACCCAGGAAACGGGCAAGCATTTAAGGTGTGTAAGCATGGATCTGGAGTCAGACTTTGAATCAGAGCGTGCTGACTCCAGGCTTGACCGGAAGGCCTGTAAAGATGCTATATTTCTGTGCTGAATAAAAATCATTATTTACACGAAATACGGTGTCTAAGAAGAGTCCTTCCAGCCGACAACTACACCTCACCAAGACGACGAATATACAACAAGCCAAATAAATTAAGGCATCACTTAAAGACATTATACACCCCAATTACACTGATAAGCCACATGAGTTTTTTCAGCGACTAAAAAATGTTAATAAAGTTATTCTTTGTTGTAAGGTAATCTATTTTAAAATTCTTTTTTTCTTTTATTGTTTTCTTTAATGTTAATAAGGATACAATGTTATGCAGATGTGTACTTATAACAATTTTATAGACAAATGATACTATTTACAGTCGCGGTGGAGAGCTGGTGGGCACGAAATGTTTACTTCTTTCTAGGGGAGGCGTAACAGAAAATAATTCAGAAGCACATAGGGCCTATTCTGAAACAATTAATTGGCTTACTTTAACTGTTTAACATTACAAATGAAAACAAGCTAGCTATGTGGTTAAAGCATCATCACGTTATCATATTTGCAAAAACCTATTAACAATACTTAGCTTATTTACGATACACAATATAAAGCAGCAGACAAGAATTCTAGCAACCAACAGTAGGCTAACTATTATGCAAGTAAAAAATTACTTCTCTGGCCAGTTAGCTAACATTAGATATTTGATTAAGTAAACCAGTATTCATTGTTGCTTGCTGCCAACATTTGGCTTACTTTCATGTGTACTTTCATAAAGCGCTTGATGAAAAGCTGGCTACCATTAGCATTTTTGGGTTGTTTGCTAGCACATTGTACAGTACTTCTGATAGAGGGAAATAGTAATACAGTAATTTTGGGGACAAATAGGTTTTGGGTTATTTATTTCAATAGCTATTATTATTTAAGATAAAAAAAAAAAAAAACAAGGTCAAGAGAAAGCTTCAATGCTACAATAGTAAAATGTCCAAACAATAAATCTGATGCTGACAGAGTTTAAATCAATGTCCTAAATGTCTAGATTTGTCTACCAAAATTAAGCTAATTGAATGCCTTTAAAGTTTCTCAAATTTTAATGCTTATTTAAATATATAAAACAACAGAAGTCATTATTTTTACGGATGATTAAGGAAAGATGAAAATACTAAATCTTAACCAAAACCGTTGTACATGGGTGTAATACTTTACAATATAATGGGTGCTTTTTTGTTATGGTTGTTGTTGTGATGTGATCTTAAAACATTAAATATAGTTAATAGGAACAACTACAGAAAAATAAAATTATATGATTAACAATTGTTTGGCATAGATATAAGTACAGTTCCTGTTTTATATCATGCAATAACTAATTGACAAATCAAAGACCATATAACCATAAAAACACATATAAAGAATATCACTCTAAGAGCTCCATATAAACAGCTCCTGAAAAGAGATAAGATAAGATATACCTTTATTCGTTCCACAGTGGGGAAATTTCTTTGTTACAGCAGCAAAGAAATAATAAAACAAAAAAATTCACAAATTTAGAATAGGATGTCAGCATGGTGACTTAACAATGTGAACTGTCAAATACAACACTGTGTGAACATTGAACAAATTTTACATGATCAGTCAAGCACAGTGAAATCTATTACACTTAGCAAACAGTTCACTGGCTAGCTTGTTGACTAGAAGTCTATCTCAGCTTCATAGTTTAGTAATTAAAGCACTGATCAGGGAGTCAAGTCAAGTCAAGTCAAAAGGCTTTTATTGTCATTTCTACTATACACAGTTGTACACGGTACACAGTTCACACATCACATCACAACCTTGTGCTCCAGAACATCTGATCACATGCACATTATCAACTTGTGCTGTTAATATCATGAACAGCAGCTACGCTAATTCCTCTCCACTGCTTCTCTTTCTCTCCCCATCCCGAGGCTTCCTGAGGTTTGGCCAGCTCCAGTCACGTCCCACCTCGTGAAGATTATGGACCTATGGATGATCATGGAGAAGTAGATGCCGAGTGTTTAAAGGCCCTGGCATGGAGAAGCTGATGCTGGATCTATGATGATCACAAATTGTTCTGTATTGTTGAAAGATTTATGACCAAACTTTTGATGTCACCCATATGAGGATGGGTTCTCCTTTGAGTCTGGTTCCTCTCAAGGTTTCTTCCTCATATCATCTAAGGGAGTTTTTCCTTGCCACTGTCGCCACGGCTGCTCATCAGGGACAAACGCACACCATTCACCTTCACTGTTGTTTTCTGTAAAGCTGCTTTGAGACAATGTCTGTTGTGAAAAGCGCTATACAAATAAACTTGACTTGACTTGACTTGACTTGACAGTAAAAACGAGAAAACGTTCCTCCGGAACCCTGGTGCTACACTAAACAACATAGAGCTACAACACAACACAAGCTACATAAAGTGCATCGAGTGCAGACAAAAAACAGTACAGACAGACAACACAAGACAAGACAAAATACCAAATATAGTGCCGACCAGTAAACCTAAAAACTATACCCGGGAGTGAATATAACCAGAACAATGTAGTGCAAAAAACAGCAGCAGTCAAGAGGTGCAAAAGACTAGAGCATGTAAACAGTATAGTATAATACAGTCAAAGGTGCAAAAACAGCATGTAAACAGTATAATAAATGAAAGGTGCAAAAAACAGCAGTAAGAGAGGGGTACGGTCAAGTATAAATAATAATAAATAAATAAATGGTGGCGGAATGGATTTAGATGGGTAATGAGTGTGTCTTAAGTGTTCAGTCCAGGTTGTACAGTTCGGTAACACACATTTGAGTGAGTGTGTGTGAGTTCCGTTTCAGTTCTGTGTGTTGAAAAGCCAAATGGCTTGAGGAAAGAAACTGTTGCACAGTCTTGATGTGGTGGCCCGAATGCTTCGGAACCGTTTTTCTGAAGGCAGGAGAGTAAAAAGTGTGTGTGACGGGTTGGCCACATCGATGGTTCACTATTACCTTTTTAGAGCTAATAAAAAAGTTCTGATTCATTGTATTTTCATGTCAACAGCTTGTTATCCTTGTTGAACCTCTGAACTGATTACTTATTTTGTATGTATGACACAAAACTTAAATATTTTATATGTTTGGGTTTTTACAGTGACTGATGAGGAAAGCCTTTAGAAGGTTTTTTTGTTACTTGTCACATGTACACGTTATACCACACTAAAATTCTTACTTCACAGCGATGTTAGGATGCTTGGGTCAGAGCACAGAGACAGCTATGATGCAGCGTTCTTGGAGCACAGAGGGTTAAGGGTCTTGTTTAGGGTCCGAGCAGTGGAAGCTTGGCGAGCTTGAACAGTTACCCAGAGTCTTAATCACTGAGCTACCACTAGCCAGAGCTGCCACTGCTTAGTGAGCTAGGTAGCTAATTGAGATGAACTCAAGCATTTTTATGAAGGCATCCACGTTTTTTTTTGTTTGTTTTTTTAGTTCGTGAAAACATGTCAAGTTTGAAAATAATGTGATTCCAAATTCAGACCTCACACATCTGTGTTTATTTGAATATGGCACAATTACTGAAATATCAGCAAATATTTTTACAATCAAAAAATAAACATTCAAAAACATTTAAGTTTATAAATAAAGGTTATAAGAAAGTGCAAAAAGAACTTTGATTACAATAAATAAAAAGTAATTCTTTTTAATAACAATAAAAACAATAATAACAATAATAATAATAATAACAACTGGTTTTAGTTGAAATAATATGCTGTGAATTATCCATGAATAGTTCACTGATTTCACTGATTGAAATGATTTATTTTTAACTCTACATATCCCATATATTTGGATATGTTTTTAAGTTGTTTTCACTATCAATCTCATATGTGTAGTAGTTTAGGAAACCTGTCACATGACACTCAGGCTGAATTCTTCAAAACTGTCAAGATTTATTAATAAATTAATTTAAAATTAAAAAATTGACATTTAAATTAATAAAATTAATTGAAAAAAGTTATATAAAATACGGTTAAAAGGTCTAAAACCTATTTTGGTTTGGTTTTGTAAGTTAAAATTTTGAGAGCAACAAAAACAAATGTGCATCATTCTGACAATATAATATTTATGATTTTGCCCTATTTGTACCTCACGGTTTAAATGTAAAAAAAAATGTAAGGCTGACCAATTTTCAAATGGACAGATATTTCACAAGTTATCTTTTTCAATGCCGCACGAGATGCCAATGGATTTGATCTAAAATTGATCACAAGTTTGTGGAGTCTCTCATTATTGCAAAAAAAAGAAAGAAAAAACATGCTGTATCCAATAATAAGAAATTAATGAAAGAGTCTTCTTTTCACACTCATTTTTGTAAATAATATAATTTGTAATGTAAATGGTTGAATCAAATTGGAAAAGTATGGAAAATAACACTTTCACATGTGCTGTAAGACTTTGGGACCCTGTGGCAAATTGACTCTCTTCTTTAATAAAAAATAACAACATATACAGTGGGTACGGAAAGTATTCAGACCCCCTTAAATTTTTCACTCTTTGTTATATTGCAGCCATTGGCTAAAATCATTTAAGTTCATTCTTCTTCCTCATGAATGTACACACAGCTCCCCATATTGACAGAAAAACACAGAATTCTTGACATTGTTGCAGATTTATTAAAAAAGAAAAACTGAAATATCACATGGTCCTAAGTATTCAGACCCTTTGCTGTGACACTCATATATTTAACTCAGGTGCTTTCCATTTCTTCTGATCATCCTTGAGATGGTTCTACACCTTCATTTGAGTCCAGCTGTGTTTGATTATACTGATTGGACTTGATTAGGAAAGCCACACACCTGTCTATATAAGACCTTCCAGATCACAATGCATGTCAGAGCAAATGAGAATCATGAGGTCAAAGGAACTGCCTGAAGAGCTCAGAGACAGAATTGTGGCAAGGCACAGATCTGGCCAAGGTTACAAAAAGATTTCTGTTGCACTTAAGGTTCCTAAGAGCACAGTGGCCTCCATAATCCTCAAATGGAAGACGTTTGGGACGACCAGAACCCTTCCTAGAGCTGGCCGTCCGGCCAAACTGAGCTATCGGGGGAGAAGAGCCCTGGTGAGAGAGGTAAAGAAGAACCCAAAGATCACTGTGGCTGAGCTCCAGAGATGCAGTCAGTAGATGGGAGAAAGTTGTAGAAAGTCAACCATCACTGCAGCTCTCCACCAGTCGGGGCTTTATGGCAGAGTGGCCCGACGGAAGCCTCTCCTCAGTGTAAGACACATGAAAGCCCGCATGGAGTTTGCTAAAAAACACCTAAAGGACTCCAAGATGGTGAGAAATAAGATTCTCTGGTCTGATGAGACCAAAATATAACTTTTTGGCCTTAATTCTAAGCGGTATGTGTGGAGAAAACCAGGCACTGCTCATCACCTGTCCAATACAGTCCCAACAGTGAAGCATGGTGGTGGCAGCATCATGCTGTGGGGGTGTTTTTCAGCTGCAGGGACAGGACGACTGGTTGCAATCGAGGGAAAGATGAATGCGGCCAAGTACAGGGATATCCTGGACAAAAACCTTCTCCAGAGTGCTCTGGACCTCAGACTGGGCCGAAGGTTTACCTTCCAACAAGACAATGACTCTAAGCACACAGCAAAAATAAAGAAGGAGTGGCATCACAACAACTCCATGACTGTTCTTGAATGGCCCAGCCAGAGCCCTGACTTAAACCCAATTGAGCATCTCTGAAGAGACCTAAAAATGGCTGTCCACCAACGTTTACCATCCAACCTGACAGAACTGGAGAGGATCTGCAAGGAGGAATGGCAGAGGATCCCCAAATCCAGGTGTGAAAGACTTGTTGCATCTTTCCCAAAAAGACTCCTGGCTGTATTAGATCAAAAGGGGGCTTCTACTAAATACTGAGCAAAGGGTCTGAATACTTAGGACCATGTGATATTTCAGTTTTTCTTTTTTAATAAATCTGCAACAATGTCAACAATTCTGTGTTTTTCTGTCAGTATGGGGTGCTATGTGTACATTCATGAGGAAGAAGAATGAACCTAAATGATTTGAGCAAATGGCTGCAATATAACAAAGAGTGAAACATTTAAGGGGGTCTGAATACTTTCCGTACCCACTGTATATTTATATATATAGTGGGGCAAAAAAGTATTTAGTCAGCCACCAATTGTGCAAGTTTTGGGGCTGTCACTAGGCAACACGGATTTTCAACTCCCTCCAAAGATTTTCTATGGGGTTGAGATCTGGAGACTGGCTAGGCCACTCAAGGACATAGAAATGCTTCTTACGAAGCCACTCCTTCGTTGCCCGGGCGGTGTATTTGGGATCATTGTCATGCTGAAAGACCTAGTCACGTTTTATATTTAATGTCCTTGCTGATGGAAGGAGATTTTCACTCAAAATCTCACATTTTTTCCACCCCCATGCTTCACAGTAGGTATGGTGTTCTTTGGATGCAACTCAGCATTCTTTCTCCTCCAAACACAACAAGTTGAGTTTTTACCAAAAAGTTCTATTTTGGTTTCATCTGACCATATGACGTTCTCCCAATCCTCTTCTGGATCATCCAAATGCTATCGAGCAAACTTCAGATGGGCCCGGACATGTACTGGCTTAAGCAGGGGGACACGTCTGGCACTGCAGGATTTGAGTCCCTGGCGGCGTTGTGTGTTACTGATGGTAGCCTTTGTTACTTTGGTCCCAGCTTTCTGCAGGTCATTTACTAGGTGAGATCTTGCGTAAAGGGAGATTATCAGTGGTCTTGTATGTCTTCCATTTTCTAATAATTGTGGATTTTTTTCTAAATCCACAGTGGATTTCTTCACACCCAACTGCTAACCTATTGCAGATTCAGTCTTTCCAGCCTGGTGCAAGTCTACAATTTTGTTTCTGGTGTCCTTTGACAGCTCTTTGGTCTTGACCATAGTGGAGTTTGGCGTCTGACTGTTTGTGAACTCACTGATAATGAGTTCAAACAGGTGCCATTAATACAGGTAACAAGTGGAGGACAGAGGAGCCTCTTAAAGAAGAAGTTACAGGTCTGTGGGAGCCAGATATCTTGTTTTTTTGTAGGTGACCAAATACTTATTTTCCACCATAATATGCAAGTAAATTCTTTAGAAATCAGACAATGTGATTTTCCTTTTTTTTTTTTCTTCTCATTTTGTCTCTCATAGTTGAAGTTTTCCTATGATGAAAATTACAGGCCTCTCTCATCTTTTTAAGTGGGAGAACTATATATATATATATATATAAATAATATTATATATATTATATATAATATTTTATATATATTATATATTATATATAATATAATATATATATATAAACATGGTGACATGGAAATGTTTTATTGCATTAGCAAAGATCTTATTTTGTAAGGAGCCAGTAAACACAGCAATGAATACATACAGTCTGCCTAACGTCATCCTAAACCTAATTGTCTTTTTTCGTGATTTGATCACGGTTCTATATATTTACGTGTAGTAGTGAAATAGATATAAGCCTAATCAATTCAGAACGCAATTAGCAGAGGTGGACATGTGCACCAGTCCTATATCTATAGCAAAATTATTATATAAGTTTTTTAAAAGTTTGTATAGAGAACCTTTAGTCCACACAAACTCTGCCCAGAACAGTGTTTGTGGCTTGTGGTCTTTCATTTAACACAATGTATGTCTTCACTTCAAAGTAGAGAGGAACGGTATGTTTTATTAAAATGCAGTGGACTAAAAATAAGATACTACCCACTAAAATGAAGTAAAAGTTCACAGACAGACCAAGCCAGATTTTTAAATGCTAGAACTTTGATACTGATGGATGCCACCACACAAGTATCAAGGTGAAATGCAGTACATATGCCACTGGGATGGATCTGGGGTAGAATATATACCTGACAATGTCAGCTTTTCTCAGAGTTTTGTGGTGAACGATCCCTAAAAAAAAGAATCGACAACCCTCTTCTAAAGCGACGATCCCTGATGCTGTATATAATTACATTACAGCAACTGTTCCCTGTCAGGATCCAGAAGGCAAAGAAAGAGAAGTTGCACCATGTGTAGCCAACTATGTTGCCCAGCACAAAAATGGCAATAGGCGAGAACGAGGCTGCAAAAGTGAAGGTGAGGATGCCAATCGTTTTGGCTGCCTTGATATCTGAAAAAGCAGGTTTTTGAGAGCAGGTGCTTGTGCCTCCCTCGAGCCCTTCGGAAAGGAGCTTGCGCTTTCGGGTGTAGCGGCAGATGGTAATGAAGGACAAGATGTTAACAATCAAAGTGAAACCCAGGAGTGTGAAGTCGAAGACTGGAAATAGCAGCAGTATATTGGTGTCAGCAGGCAACTGATAACCCACCAGGAGTGGCACATAGTTACACATTCGGCTGCACTCATTATACTCCAAAGTAAAGCTTTCGCTCAAGATTAGGGGTGCAATCGCAAGCATGAAACTGCTCGTCCATGAGGCGAGGTTTAGGAGCAAAGTCCGCCGCCGGGTCACGAGTGTATCTTTCTGTAATGGCCATAAAATAGCTACACTGCGCTCCACTGTCATCAAGAAGATAGTGCTGATTGAGACAAAAGTGCAACCAGCAAACAATGGGCCGATCACCATGCAGGGCTGCCAGGAACTGGAAATTTTTTGTGCTGAGACATTAGATCCACTCTGGTACCACATCGGAGGGGTGCTGTTTACCATGATGGATATTTCAGTGTAAACAGAGAAAGGCACCACCACCATCCCGACTATCATGTCAGCTATGGCCAGAGATACTGAAAAGAAAATGACACCAACAGATGACAGCAAATCATAGATTTCATAAGACCTTGATAACAAATTATATATACTGTACTCTCATATCTATTTATATTTATAAAGGTATATTTCCATAAATGTTTGCTGATACAATTAATAAATATTTGTCATTTATTATTTTAAGTACAGATAAACTTGCGGAGGTGAGGAAGTGGAAAGTAACAAAGTATGATTAATTTAAAGTAACAGTGAACAATTGTTTAGAAGTAAATGTGTTATTACTTTGAGGTAACAATTTACAAGTATTTTGAATTAACAAAGTATGATTGCTTTGATCCAAAATCTCTCAATCGTTTAAATGTAAAAATGTTTCAGAATTTTGCATCAGCAGCATGCTATTACTTTGAAGTAACTATGTATAAATGTTTTGAAATAACAAAGATGATTTGCTTTGAATTTACAACTTTAATTATTTTGCTGTAAAAGTATAGCATTACCTTGAAGTAACATTGTTTAGACATTTTAACAAACACTAATTGCTTTGAAGTAATAACTTACAATTAGTTTGTAACAAAGTAACAATGTAAAGTTTCTTTAAATTAGCAGCATGTTATTAATTTGTAGTAAAAATTAGTTTTTACTACAAAAACTTTAAAGTTACAACTAGAGATTAGATGGTGGTCTGTGTTTGTGTTTAAAGATTTTGTGTTTAGGATTAAGATTAGGATCTTCACACTGCCCTCTTCTGTATCCCTTGTTACACTGCTAACTTTTGTACTATCTAAACATGTAAATGGCTGCACGTACCTTTGAGGTAGCCCTGTGGTGTACGTGACTGGCGGGTTTTCATGAACACGGTGAGCGTCACCACATTGCCGATGACAATGGCGAATGCCAGGCTGACCATGAATACCACAGTCAGTATATGTTTTAATAATCCACAGCAGCACATGGTGCAGGGAGGCTCTTGAGAACGAGCTACTCCTGTAGATCCATCTGATGTGTGATTCAAAATATTGATTAGCATGCCGGCACCCCAGGGCACACTGAGGTTTGCGGTCACTGAGGCCATTCTGTACTTTTACTCCCTTTGTAAAAGGTTAAGGTGAAGTGAGTGCATCATTGGGGCCTTCAGGAATAGATTTAACACAACCTGTAGAATAGTTAGAAAAGACAGAAAATACATTGTGGTAGGTCTGCCAATATAATTATAGATTAATATTCCTCTTATACTACTAATATACAGTGAGGAAAATAAGTATTTGAACACCCTGCTATTTTGCAAGTTCTTCCACTTAGAAATCATGGAGGGGTCTGAAATTGGCATCATAGGTGCATGTCCACTGTGAGAGACATAATCTTTAGAGGGAGCTCAAACTCCGTGTTTCTCAGCGACAGGCCAGAAACCTGACTGATCTAGATAAGATCTGTGTGGAGGAGTGGGCCAAAATCCCTCCTGCAGTGTGTGCAAACTGGTGAAAAACTACAGGAAACGTTTTTTGACCTCTGTAATTGCAAACAAAGGCTACTGTACCAAATATTAACATTGACATTCTCAGGTGTTCAAATACTTATTTGCAGCTGTATCATACAAATAAATAGTTAAAAAATCATACATTGTGATTTCTGGATTTTTTTTTTTTTTAGATTATGCCTCTCACAGTGGACATGCACCTACGATGACAATTTCAGACCCCTCCATGATTTCTAAGTGGGAGAACTTGCAAAATACCAGAGTGTTCAAATACTTATTTTCCTCACTGTATGTGACATTTTAGAATAAACAAATGAATTGAATTTATTAAAATCATTCAGGTGGCTAGCGAACATTTACTTCCCTGCTGAAAAAAAAAATACAACCATGAAAAAGATCTTAATGGTTTAAATTGCAAATAGCATTACAAACCATTAGCTGTTAAGCCTTCACACATTACCTAATTGTTTCCATTACACAGTCTGTTTACATCACAAAATCATTATCATTAAACCACATAACCAATTGTAGGAACATATTTAAATCTGAATGCTTAATAATGTACTAATGGCCCCTACTCATGTCCAGTGTTTCCTATTGGACCAAATGGTATCAGACATTAGAAAACAACAACCTTACTAAAGACTCCAATGGACCATTAAACTTTCCATTAAAACCCATACAATTTCCATTATATCTATTAAAACCATTACAACAAAAGGAAAGTAAAAATTCCATTCTCTGCAAAAGCTAACATTTTGGAGCTTGGTAATAACAGTGAATTATATCTTGTCACAGGAGGAGCATAAGTGATAAGTGTAAATTACATGCACTAATCTGTGTAGATTACTTAATTAGTGTCTAATTGGTAATATACAAATCAGTTACAGACAATACTTTTATAGAATGTGTGTGTGTGTGTGTGTGTGTGTGTGTGTGTGTGTGTGGAAAACTTGGCTTGCATTTCCACTCCACGCACCAATCCCCTTACTCCAGCTGTTGCCTCTGTCAATATGTATAATCTGAATACATTCCCTTTGACAGTCTTTGCACCAACCTTAACCTTAAGTGTGAAACAGAGGCCCAGCTGCTGCTATTGCTTGCTAGATGTGACAGGATCCCAGAAGGAACTCAGACTCTCTCTCTCTCACTCTCTCTCTTTCTCTCTCTCTCACACACACACACACACACACACACACACACACACACACACACACACACACTCTAATAGGGAACATAGATTCCCTTCAGTGGACATTTTCTGATTTTTAAGTGTTTACCATTGTGTAGCATCATGTCTTCTGTTCGTATACATATGGGAAGTGAGGAGACAGTTGTTGAAGTTTTGGGAGAGGAATGTTGTCCTATAGGTATTTGATACAAGATTCTAGCTGCTCAGCAATTTTGGGGTCCTTTGTTGTGTTTTTATTTTAATGATATTCCAAATGTTATTAAATGCTGAAAGGTCCAGACTGTAGGCAGGCCAGTTATTCTGAACATTATTCGGGACATTATTCTGAAATTGTTCCAGAATTTGTAGACAAATTCTTTTACAGATTAGTGATGCTCTGACCTGTTGCCAGTTCACCTAATTAGCTGCAAAACTGTTAAAATATAGTAAGACTTACTTTTTCCAGATTTTTGTTGCCATCCCAACTTTTTTGAGACATGTTGCAGCCTTAAAGTTTTAAATAATTTTTTTCCTTAAAATGTTACATTTCCTCAGTTTAAGCATTTGATATGTTTTCTATGTTCTAATGTGGATACAGTAAGGGTTTATGCGATTTGCAAATAATTCGATTCTGTTTTAATTGCATTTTACATGGTGTCCCAACTTTTTGGATTTGGGGTTGTATCTTATTTTAAAAAGCTTGAGAAAAAAAAATTAAGATTAAAATGAAGAAATTCTCTCATCAGGTATTCCAACCTAATAATATTTGCATTATATTTGTATTTAGCTGCAATCTATGGGGTCTAAGGACCAGGCAGTCTTTTTTCTCATTTAAAAATACAAATGTTCAGATTCTTCATAATGTTTTGAAACCAAGCAAAACATTTGTACAGTATTATGCGTATTATGCATTTTGTAAAACAGTGTCCCCTCCTAGTGGACAGCCTTTGTGAGGTAACTATGTGAATTGACACTATTGTTTAGACTGATACACGACTTTTAAAAGCAAATCACACTATCATTACAGTCATCACAGAACTGAAAGTCATCTGGCACTAACATACCCTCATGATATAGGATTTTGTGTATGTATATATATATATATAAAACATCAATACAAACTACATTCATTTCCATAAAAGGTGTACTTGACGCCTGTGTCTTAGCCCCATTCTTCGTTTAATACTTCCCTGAGTGTGAGTGAAGACGTTTAAAAAAAAAAAGGAGAAGAAAGTAATAGAAGCCTGCTCTTCTCTTTCTTCCACCATACTAACAAGTCTCTTAGAAACTCAAGATTGTTTTTCTGATTCTACTTCTCAAAAATAATAAACATTAGGATTAGGAGTCCAATTTCTAATGTAAACTTGCATTTGCTTCCCTTCAGTTTCATCTGCTAGATCTCAGCATGACAAAGTTAGCCATGGCATTTTACTCTTTTCCTCTGTTGACATTTTGACTCAGAAGAAAAACGTGTAAGCAGCTTGTGATGTTGCATTAGTTACCAATAATATATAAAGAAATACATTTATATATGATTTTTTAAAAATTGATGAGTGCCTCTTTCATAACTGGTATATAAACAACTCCTCACCAAAGAGGCACTCATCAAACACCTAATATGATTAGGTGTTTGATGAGTGCCTCTTTCATAACTGGTATATAAACAACTCCTCACCAAACACCTAATCATATTAACAAACATTTTTTATCCATTTAAATGTGGAGCATCTACTAAGTCCCTGGATATGATGATACTATATAAACACTAAAATCAATCTATTAATATACATGTTGCATTCTTACAGAGGACTTTAATTAACATTTTCTTAACTATTTAAAGGAAGCATTAAAATGTTCTGTAATATAATACAGCACACTGTAATTGCTAAACATAAAGTGTTCCCCAGTGGTCTCTGCATTTTTTTCATGTATCTTGCTTAACCAGATTATATGCAGGCACATGATACATCAGAGCACAATCACGAAGAACCATATATGACCCTAAAAAGTCACTTAAGTATCCAATTAACTCTTTTAATGATGCACATATAATTTCATTCTGCCAGTGTATATTTTATATGTTCTTACCTTCATATTATGTTTCCTCCTTTGTAATATGTGAAAACACAAAACAGTGTTCATTTATCAGCATGATGCTTGAAATCCAGAAGTTATATTGTGCTACATCCGGGGTAGGTTCAGACATCAAGAGATGCTGAGTGTCAAGTCCACTGAAATACATCTTGCAAACTTGAACAGAAGAGAGATTTATGATCCCTCCTCACATCCTTTGCTTTTCTGTCATTCCCATTCTCTAATTCTCTTTCTCTCTCTCTCTTGCACACCCCTCCCCTGGATTGCTTCATCCAATGGTAGCTGCATTTTCTTGAATCATCTCATCTCTTGTACCCGTTTCCTGCACCACATCCTCCTTTTCCTCGGTTTCTCTTTTCTGATCTTTTTTCAATAGTTATTTCTCCAATACTCTACCGTTAATGGTTGATTCTTTTACTCTAAGCTCAAAAGCTATTCCTTTACTCACTTTCTTTAACATATGCATGCTTTCTTTCCATTTAGACACATTTGCACAGTATACAGTATAAGCTGTAATTGGGAGTAATCAGGGAAGTGGTAGCTCAGTAGTTATGACATTTAACTTTTATGACATTTAACTTCTGTGCAAATCTCAGCACCACCAATCTGCCACCTGTGGGACCTGGCTTAAGAATATTCATAATTATACTGTGCATGCTGAACCTTAAACTGCTCAGTTATATAATATACAAAATTGTAAGTGGCTCAGATCCCGAAAATATTAATGCAATATGAGCCGTTTTCTGTCAGTCAGAGCTTCCACTATTATGTATAATCATCCTCCTAAAAGCATACACATTTACCCACCTTTACTGTATATGCTGTATTAGTAACTAGGCCAAATGGCACATGTACATGGGTGACAGCAGTGAGTCATGAAATAACAATAAGAAGTGTGTGTGATGCACAAAAATATGTTCATATATTATACAGGCAGAATATGTTATATAACTGTCGGTATCTGGACATTTTTGGGTTGTATGTTTTTGCTTTAGCCACCAGATGCCGCCACTGTGCCCTTATCCCCTAGCCCCTAACTGTTTAAAGTCTCCCAGCTGCTCTTTGTTAGTGTTGTGTATTTAAGTTACCGATTTTGCATTCGTCCTTGTTGGTTCATTATACTTGTCTTGGTATTTTTGTCATGGTATATTCTGTTTTATTTTTGGCTTTATATTTGGTCTTGGTATTTGTCTTGCCCTTAACCCAGCCATTAGGGTTGCACAAGCCAGTGCATGCGCTTAGTGCCGGTCCCAAGCCCTGATAAATGAGGAGGGTTGCATTAGGAAGGGCATCCAGCGTAAAACGTGCCAAATCAAATATGCGGATCACGAATGCAGTAGGAACGACAGACTGGTTGAAGGTGGAGCTCTGAGCTCTTTCCTGTTAGCAGTGGTGATGGACAGGTTAACGGACGAGGTCAGACAGGAGTCTCCATGGACTATGATGTTTGCGGATGATATTGAGATTTGTGATGAGAGTAGGAAGTGGGTTGAGAAGAGCTTGAAGGGGTGGAGGTACGCACTGGAGAGAAGGAGAATGAAAGTCAGTAGGAGTAAGACAGAGTACTTGTGTGTGAATGAGAGGGAGGGCAGTGGAGTGGTGTGGTTGCAGAGAGAAGAGGTGGAGAAGGTGGAGAAGTTCAGGTACCTGGGATCAACAGTGCAAAGTAATGGAGAGTGTGTTAGAGAAGCGAAGAAAATAGTGCAGGCATGGTGGAGTGGGTGGAGAAGAGTGGCAGGAGTGATTTGTGATAGAAGAGTATCTGCAAGAGTGAAAGGGAATGTTTATAGGACTGTGGTGAGACCTGCAATGTTGTTTGGTTTAGAGACAGTGGCATTGAGTAAAAGACAGGAGGTGGAGGTGGAGGTAGCAGAGCTGAAGATGTTGAGGTTTTCATTAGGAGTGACGAGGATGGACAAGATTAGAAATGAATTAATTAGCGGGGCAGGGCATGTAGGTCGTTTTGGAGAAAAGGTGAGAAAGGCGATTGAGATGGTTTGAACACGTGCAGAGAAGGGACATGGGGTATATCGGTAGGAGAATGCTGAAGATGGAGCCACCAGGAAGGAGGAAAAGAGGAAGGCCAAGGAGGCAGTTTATGGATGTGCTGAGGGAGACATGCAGGTAGTTGGGTTTAAATACGCAGATGTAGAGGACAGAGGGACAGATGATCCGCTGTGGCGACCCCTAATGGGAGAAGCCGAAAGAAGAGTAAGAATAAGATTTGTCTTGCCCTTATATTTGATTTGTATTTAAATCCGGATCTGTGTGGGTTTGTTTGGTAAGAGTCTTTCTATTTATCGTTGTGTGATTTCTTTGAGACTTTTGGCTTCCCTAGTGTCCTGGCTTCCCGAGTCTCCTGGCTTCTTCAGTCTTCCCGAGTCTCCTGTTTTCCCTAGTCTCCTGGCTTGTCCTGTCTTCACAAGTCTTCTGGCTTCCCTAGTCTCCTGGTACCTAATGTCCATCGAGTTTCCCTGTTCGTTGGCTTTTCCTGTCTTACCGAGTCTCCTCGTTTTTCCTGTTTTCCCGAGTTTTCTGAAGTCTCTGGTCTTCTGGTACCTCCGGTTTTCCCCGAGTTTCTTTGTTCTGTTTTGACATTACCTAAATTTGAATTAGTCTTGTTTTATTATTTTGTATTGGCAACCCACTCTGCCAGTTTAAATTTTTGGTTCTCTTTTCTCGAGCTTGTTTGTTGGACTTATTTTTTTTATTAACAGAAATCATGCCATTGCACATCTTGAGTGTCTCTGCAGTCAGGTTCCAATGCCTCCCCGTGGCAGACTGCTAAATTGTCTACCACTTGCTCTAGCAAACCTGACAATAACTGTACTATTACTTACAGGGTGGGAAAAGAATATGTACACAGGACCCATAAGGCATTAAATGTCTTACAGCCACTTTATAAACATGTCTCTTGCAAAAGGCAACACAAGACAGGCTGCATGATCTCTTAAAAGGCAATGTGAACCTTGTGATACATTTTAAAATAAAATACTTCAATATAAATGTTTGTTTATATTATACTAGTACATTGCTGCATGAACAATCCTACTCCATCAGTTACTAGAAATATGACTTGAAAAGGTGTGTGACGTTGAATAACGGAAGTGAAAATTGACCTGACACAAAGCGGAGTACATTAAAATTGTAGGTACATTAAAAGTGGATGTTATAACAGGGGCATCTAACCGTTTTGTGCATCACAACCAGGCCAGTTTTGATCATATTTTTCATGGACTGGTTGGGGTGTCTGTGTGTGTAAAATATAAATTGGATCATGCTGTATATAAATTTGGATAGTGGCTCTTAAATAGCAAAATACACAATAAACAGTAAGGTCATATCTGTAGACATTTTCCACAGTAGCTTCTTGCAAATTTCCATGGCCTGGTACTGGGTTGCAACATGGTGGTTTGGGACTTCTGGCTTACAGTATATGGGCTGTTAGGTCTAGAATTCTAAAATTAGAAAATGACATTTATTTGAATGATGTTTAAAAAAATATATTACAGTAAGAGAAAGAGAGAGAGAGAGAGAGAGAGAGAGAGAGAGAGAGAGAGAGAGAGAGAGAGAGAGACAGATTTTGAGTGTGCACATTTATGTGCACATGTGCCACATCTCCACTCATAATAAATCTGTTGGTGTTAATTCCTTGTGCCTTTTTTCATTATATATGATTTATTTCAATATTATTGGTTTGGGTTGAAAGAGGCAGCTATAGAGGACAGAGGGGTATGAAGACGGATGATCCGCTGTGGCGACCCCTAATAGAAAGAAGAAGAAGATTATTTATTTTAACGTTATCTCCTCTTCAGTTCATAAAATTCATCTTGTGCCTTCATCAAAATTGTCATATTCAACATAGTAAAATGACACTCAGAAATCATCCATTTAGCTCAACAAGGAAATTAGGCAATGTTTACATTATCTGCCCCACTCTGGGACTGTAACTGTATGTTGCTATAGTTACAGTTGTTTATAAGTTTGATTAATTTTGAAGACTGATTAAACTGAGGAGAACTATCTGTTTGTTAAATAGTTTTCACATACACCTTCCAGCCAGTTATATTTGAGTATTTAAACAGGATGGTGTATAGTAGTACATTTTTGTAACTTACATAAGCTTAATTTTTGTTCTTAAAATTTCCTGTAAATCAGTCTGATATTTGTAAGGATGTTTCAGTTCATTTTGAGATTCTGAAAGGGTTTTCCTAGTTTTGGCCTTTTTTATTTTTGGTTTTGTTTCATAACTTCTCACTCCATAGTTATTCCCTGTTTACAATTATTTTCTCATTCCTTTTTTTTTTAAATAATGCTTATTGCTATAAAAGTCTTTACTTAAACAAAAATTGAAATGGTACAAAATCAGTAGCGGGACATGCATTTGGAACATGGGCTTTCAGTGGGGACTTACCCAACTGAATCCACCTCTTAATACCACCACCATCATGTCGCAAATATAGAAATTATCAATACAATACAAAAACGCAATATAACGTGGCATTACAGAGAGAGAGAGGCATTTCATATATGGAGGGTGAATACCATTTTACTGCAGCTAGAAACCCAGTTAAGAAAATCCCAAACCTCTACACTACACTACCTCTACAATATTTGTCTAATAACATGACCAAAAAATCAAAATGTAAATAAAATACAACCTACTCACCAGAGATGCAGACTCATAATTTGCACCGCTCCTCAGAGGCTGTAATCCAGTGGTACCGCTCATATTCACTGGTTTGAAAGTGGTGAACAAAACCTTTCCCAGGCTGAGACAAGCTAGCTAGCTCCGGGGTCGGCCGACCTCTCCTCACAATGTTTAGCTTTTCTTCAAAATGGATTTTTAAGTATATAAATTTCTCTTTCTCTGTAGGCATAAAAAAAAAGTCTAATTTAGATGTATTCATGTGTGCACTACACACGTGTTTTGCCAGTCAAACTTGACTGTAACAGTTTCCCTCTGACCAACCAATCAGAGGATGGAAAAATGCTGATGCTATTCTGGGCCAGCTAGCTGGCTCTGTGAGGTGAATATGAAATCTGATTCGTTAAATAAACATATCTATTTATTAAGGAGACTATGGTAAAAAAAAAAAAAAAAAAAAAAGGTTTGCAGAAAAGACTTTGCAGGCCCTGGGCAGATTAGATTGACCTGGCAGCACATAGAGGCTGAAATCTGATTGGACAAAAAAATCTAACATCCACATACACATATTGGAAGCAGTGCAGCCAAGAGAAACGCTATTGAAGAGAATAAACTGTTGGGAATAAATAATACAATTTCATGAAACAAACATTAGAATTTAGGTTGTAAATGTAGGTTTGTGCTTCTGATACTGTTTAGGCCAGCAGAGAAGGCTTTGTAGTCTTGGACAGGCATGCAAAACCTGGGGCAGGAGGAAGGTCGGGTGCCAGTGGCAGACACCACAGAACTTGCTGCGAACTGCCACTGGGTGGAACACCTTTGAGGCCAGGAAAGGTCCGAGGTGAAGTGGCGCCCTTGGCGGAACTCTGGAGAGGAGCGGCGCCCTCGGCAGGACTGGAGCGGAGCGACACCCTTGGCGGGACTCTGGAGTGGAGCAATGCCCTTGGTGGGACCCTGCCACTGCGACTGCTTCGTTGGTGCTCGGGGGCGGAGTGGCAGCCCCAGAAATAAAAAACAGGCAGAGCAACACCCCCAGTGCAACTCAAGAACTGAGCGGTACCCCCAGCGAGGAACAATGGCTGGGCGATGCCCCCAGTGGGGCTTGGAGACTGGGGATTTGGTAGGCTGCAGGGACAGCCAAACTTGAACGCGGGCTCTTGGCGAAAATCAGGATAGCCTGAGCACAAGGTACTCTGATGCCCCCAGACGTTTTCAGTCCAGTCCGTGGTCTTCCCTGACTGGTGGAGGCTGTAGTGTTGGTCGGCCATTGCAACACCAAACACCTCAGGGAAGTGCTTGATGAAACGGAAAATAAGAAATCAGAAATGGGGGCAAACACTTTTTCACACGACTGTATATAAGAATATAATGTTGAAATGTAGAAAAAAACTAAAAAAAACACATGTTGGCACACATATGGACAACAATCCACATATTCAGGTAAATCAGTTTAGAGAGTATATAAAATGAGGCTCATTATTCATTAGCTCTCTGCAAGTTGACAAATCTATGAACTTTGTCCTGCAACATTTCCACAACAGGGGGGAAAACCCTGGATTTGTCATATCTGTTGACTCTCTGACACACTGTCCATGACCAATATCCAGCGCGCAATATCCACACTCAAGTGCTATTATTTATCAACCAAACATAGACAGGCATGGCATGCGCAAATGTAGAATTTTGTGAAATCATCATTTGTTGTAAAATTTCTTAATCACCATTTACAAAAAAAACATGTAATTCAGATTCAGAAAATGCAGATACATAGAGTCCAAGCCTATTTTGGTAGTCTGATTTTTAATTATATAAAATATTATTTGGATTAAATTAGTTAAAGATGCAAGAATAATTTTATTTTGTCAGTCATTTTAAACTGATTAAGGTGGTTTTGTGTTTGAAGCTAGTACTAATACTAGCACAGTAACATGGCTAAAAAACAACAACTTTGAAACCATTCTTACTAACATCAGATGGTGTTATGTAAGCAATATTATTTAAATGTCTTAACTGCCAAAATAAGATTTTAAACTTTAAAACTTGAAAGCTTGAAATAAGAAAAAAATGTTGGCCTCTGATCGAAAGTCATTTTCATTCAATCTATAAATGTGACATCATTTGTAAATATCATAATACAATTAAAAAAAAAAATCCTATGTGACATAACTTTCTCTATATATTTCGTTCATATATAATTGTAATAGCAGTTAGACAAAAATGATAATTGTAGGATCACCCTGCTAACTAAACTTATGCTAGTCATGTTTGTCTATTTGGGGGACAAAAGGACATTGAATTATTAGCTAATTGCTCTGTCCTGGTATTTGTGTACACTCTTCATGACACTGATTAAAACCTGCAGTCTACAAACCTGTCTCTCTTACACAAACCTGCCCCAAAACCTAGTATTCTGCCAAGATCAAACTTCTCTGATTGTGAAATTTTCTGAATCATCATTGTGTGTTTAACAAAAACAAGTGTAGGTGAGCAGGTATAAATAGTGTATGTACAATCACAATTTTATAGATCAGTCCTGGTTATGCGGCACTATTCCTCTTAAAAGAGAAGACCATGAAGAGGTCAGTTCCCACCTTATTCAGGAAGTAATAATAATTACAGGACAGCTTATATAAGAATTGCAAGAAAAGAGTCTATTCCACAAAAAGGTAAACTCTTGGTAGTAAACTTACAGTAAATGCATGAGTTTTTATGTGGTCTTTTGTTCTCCACAGGTTCTCTGTAGCAGTTTTCCTCTTTGGATCAATGATCTGTCTATTAGAAGCACATGTGTTGGATGGGACTAAAGAACTAACTGCAGGTATGATTGTTAGATCAATCAATAAGATTTAGAATACTTTATTGATCCCATAGGGAAAATGTTCAAATCAATATCCAGTGAAGTATGTAAGGAATGTTTAAAAGTTTATGGGAAAGACAATTTTAAATCAAAACATGAATAGTGAAAAACTTTTGGTTTGTTCCGGCTGCAATACAAATCTCAAGTTTATGATCATGTTCTAATTTCTGATGTAATTTTTACAATAGTAAAAACTTACACAATTACTTTTATGGCAGACTGTATATTGTATACTGTACATTTATATAAATGGATTTAATTGTTAATATGGTGGTTTATTATGCAATGTTCAGAAAGAGTTTCAAGTACCAGTGGTTTTATTTTCTGATGCTGGAGTTTGAACTTTGTCCTTTTTTTTTGTTTGTTTTTTTTACATTAAAAGCTGACAGTCCACAATGTTAGTTGGATAAGAAGCACTAAATGTCCTTAACACCATAACACAGGGCAGAAATTATTTCACATTAAATGCACAGCTAAAGTAGTTCCAGGACGATCTTGATGGTATTAAAGATGCATATCACGTTCCCAAACTAACAGAAATAATGGAAAAAGCCTGCTGTTTGCCATGGCATCAAAGATCTAACAACATACAGAGCAGTATGTGTTTAATTCTCATTGCTTTATGTTAAAAATATATCATGAACAGAGCACTAATTGTTAAGCAATAAAAGCTTTAGAAATTAACTCGACATTTAATTAAGTTATTCGCTTATCATTTTGTAAAACTAGAATTTCAAGCAAAAAAAAATAAATCATGTGTAAAAAAAAAGTTAATGTCTAATGCTGAATGCACAAACTGCATAGTCAGTACAATTGAAGAGGAAGGTTTTATTTGCTACATCTTTGTTACAGCTTGGTAGGAACTTGGGGATAGAGATGATACATTTTAAATGGAGTAGAAAGAGAAATTCCAACTTTCTGATAATTAAAAACATAATTTGAGTCAATATTTCATGATCTGTTATATAAATGTGCACTCTGGACTAGTTATAACTTTTTATACTCATGCCTTCTAACAGGGAACACCGATGCAGCCTTGAGGACCAGGCGTATGGTTGGGGGTTTTCTTACACCTGGAAATGTTCCCTGGCAGGCCTTGGTGTACCTCAGTGACAGCAAGCTGGATGGGGGCATCGGTGGAGGAGCGCTGATCGCCCCACAGTGGATTCTGACTGCTGGCAGGAATCTATTTGTGAGGAAGACTCAAAAGGATAGCAGGGGAAAAGAGCCTTTGATTCCAAAAGTCTATCTGGGTGTCGTCCAGCGTTCCAAAGCTGATGCCTCTAATGAAGTGGCAGTGAAGAAGGTGAAATTTTCTCTTTATAAGCAAGTGCAAAGCTATATATATATATATATATATATATATATATATATATATATATATATATATATATATATATATATATATATATATTTAAGGACATGTATGAGGACAGTGTGACGGCAGTGAAGTGTGCAGTAGGTACGACAGACTGGTTCAGGGTGAAGGTTGGACTGCATCAAGGATCGGCCCTAAACCCTTTCTTGTTTGCAGTGGTGATGGACAGGTTGACGGACGAGGTCAGACAGGAGTCTCCCTGGACTATGATGTTTGCGGATGACATTGTGATTTGTGGTGAGAGTAGGGAGCAGGTTGAGAAGAGCCTGGAGAGGTGGAGATATGCGTTGGAGAGAAGGGGAATGAGAGTCAGTAGGAGTAAGACAGAGTACATGTGTGTGAATCAGAGGGAGGGCAGTGGAGTGATGCGGTTGCAGGGAGAAGAGCTGGAAAAGGTGGAGGAGTTCAGGTACCTGGGGTCAACAGTGCAAAGTAATGGAGAGTGTGTTAGAGAAGTAAAGTAAAGAGTGCAGGCAGGGTGGAGTGGGTGGAGAAGAGTGACAGGAGTGATTTGTGATAGAAGAGTATCTGCAAGAATGAAAGGGAAAGTTTATAGTACTGTGGTGAGACCTGCGATGTTGTATGGATTAGAGACAGTGGCATTGAGTAAAATACAGGAGATGGAGGTAGCAGAGCTGAAGATGTTAAGGTTTTCGTTGGGAGTGACGAGGATGGACAAGATTAGAAATTAGTTTATTAGAGGGACAGCGCATGTAGGATGTTTTGGTGACAAGGTGAGGGAGGTGAGATTGAGATGGTTTGGACATGTGCAAAGGAGAGACATGAATTATATTGGTAGAAGAATGCTGAGGATGGAGCCACCAGGTAGGAGATAAAGAGGAAGGCCAAGGAGGAGGTTCATGGATGTGGTGAGGGAAGACATGCAGGTAGTTGGTGTGAAAGAGGCAGATGTAGAGGACAGGGTGGTATGGAGACGGATGACCTGCTGTGGCGACCCCTAATAGGAGCAGCCGAAAGAAGAAGAAGAAGAAAGCTATATATATATATTCTATTAGTTTAAAGCTGTACTGCATGTTGAATGAACCAGTAACACATGTAGCTGGCAAGGATTAGTATTGATACTCCAAGACTGTATACATATATATTACTCTAATTTTGGACACTACTTTATTTTCTAGATTTTCAAAATATTGCCTATATCTTATTTTCATTCACTACAGGTGTTTCTACATCCAGATTACCAAAATGCCTCAGATATAGACAATGACCTGGCCCTGATCCAGCTGAAAGAGCCAGTGAGCTTTAGTGACACTGTTTTCCCTATTCCTCTGCCTGAAAAAGATGACAACCTGGAGGAGAGAGAGGGACAGAAGGGTGTCATTGCTGGTTGGGGTTGGGGCCCGCTTTTCAATTTCTCTGATAGGCTTAAGTTTCTCTCCCTTCCAATTATACAGAGTACCGCAAATCAGGATAAGATCAGGACGACCCGCACTAAATTCCAGGAGAATGTGTGCTATGGAGATGCAGGTGGAGCTTTGACCCTCCTTAATCCTGATACCAAAAAAGTCTATGCTGCTGGAATCCTTTCCTATGATGAGGCATGCACTAGAGATCAGGATGCTATTTTCATAAAGATCTCATCATACCTGCCATGGATCCACAGTGTGATGAGGGGTGATTCAGAGCATTTTTCGTCTCTTCGTACCTCCATCATGACCTATTTGATTGCAAAGTAATCGTGTAAAATTAAAACTGCCAAAGAATAAATGCATTTAAAAGTGCCCATTCATTATCTGTTCAAGTATTAGATTTTAATTTTTAATATTTTTTTTATATTAATTGAGTGCTTATATTTTGCTAATTATTTAGTTTTTGATGTATCGACACTGCTCATGCTCTCAAATCATATAAGCCGCTAATTTTTTCCCACGTTTTGAACCCCGCGGCTTAAACAACGAAGCGGCTAATTTATGGCTTTTTCCTGGGTTTTTCCCGGTTTCACAAACTTCAAGCCAAAAAACTGAACCCCATAACAATAGACCAATTAAATTTCCGAACGAAACGAAAAAACGCACCTCACCTGTGTTCTGAGCTGCACGGCATCGGGAGAAAAAACTTCCACTGGTGTTGATTTTTAAAAGCATGACGATAACAAAAGATAAACTGCTGAGAGAAATAGTTGTGAAAGGAAGGAGGAAGACAGTGAACAATGACTGACTTGGTCGGCTACTGTTTACATACAAGCCGTTGTAACGCGTTGAGTCTGGGTGAAGGGAGAGCTCCCTAACTCCAGTTACAACAGAAATCATATAAGCACAGACAGGTTTCCAAAACTCATGCTTTTTTATTTTTCTTGGCAACAGCGTTATGGGTTAGTCAAAGAAACTTAGAAATGAGCATTAAAAAATAATGAGCACATAATCCTCAGTCTCCACACGCACACACACACGCAGTAATACCGGAAGAATGCAGTGACGTGCTGTTCCCAAAGTGGCGCTCTGCTCTTAAAGGAGCCACAACATATTTCACCCGTTACACCGTGTAACAGACACTCTCTTTCGGTAAAGCCTGTGTAAAGTTCATTAGTTTCAGTGTAGTTTTCAGTGCGGCTTATACACAAGGTGCGGCTTATTTATGTTAAAAATGAAAATATTTGTAAAATTCAGTGGGTGCGGCTTATACAAGGGTGCGCTTTATAGTCCGGAAATTACTGTAGTCTCTGTTGTTTTAGTGCAAATGCTCTGTTCATACTTGCCTCAATGGTACCACACTGCGTACATGAAATTGTAGTAATGTACATGTAAATACAACAATAATCTTTTAATAATAAGGGATTCATTTTCCAACATTGCAATATACCAAAACGCTAAATCCTGTTTTGGAAGGTTATAGTTTTTTGATACACACTAGAAATAGCATTGTTTTGGGTGTAGTGTGTGCAGGGCCGCTGGAAGTAATTTTGAACAGGGGGTGCTGTGAATTTATTTATTAATTTATTTTTTTTTTACAAAAAAACCTATGAGCCTATGGGCCTATTTAGAATACATTTGAAAAAATAACATAGGGCTGTGACGATAGAACTTTTTTTTTTTTACCACCGCGGTGGTAGTGGACCAAATACCGGCGGTGTTGTGGTGGTTGGGGGGTTGTTTTGAAATAATAATTAAAAAAAACCCCAAACAAACAACACACTAAAGCCTGTAAAGCATTGAAATAAATATCAGTAAATACTGGTAACTTAAATAATATAATAAAGTTGAATCCATTTAAAAAAAAAAAAAACAGTTTTATATTTCCACACAAAGACGCGTTATAGCCTACCGCTCTGCGCGTTGAGAGGGATGTGGAACACGAGCAGGAAAGAGACCACCGATCTCTTTTTCTGATATCTTCATGTTGTTGTAAAAGGTACGAAGAGCAAATTTTATCTTTCACAGGGGCAAGGCATTTAGGCTATGTTTGCACGCTGCCAGAGAAAGCCAAACTAAAATCACCCGTGCGTGTGAAACGCGCTTTACAAATGAACTTGAAAAATCAATATAATTAAAATAATCTAAATAATTAAATTAAAATTCAAAATACACTTAATAGCCTACGTGTGTCAAAATCATTTCCTAAAATATTCATAAGGAATTTATAAATTGTGCAAAATATTTTTAATAGGCCTACATTTAAAAAAAATCTCTCTCTCGCCAATAGGGGGTGCTGCAGCACCCCCAGTACCCCAACTTCCTGCGGCCATGAGTGTGTGTGCCACATTGAGCAGATTTATTTCATACCAGCACTTATCTAGTCAGCACATATTCTATATATTGGCATTAGAGAAATGTGGACACACAATGTATTCACTTGTGTAACAGAGGACCGCCTGACTATCTTAAGGAATTCAAATCCCACAGATACTTTAGCCATTCATGGGCAGGGAATAAACAAAAGCAAATGTGGCTGTTGTGTCAAGATGGAAGGGCTGGTGTTTATTCTTTCCTTTGTGAATCAGAGATACAATCATAGCGTGCTATTTATGCAGAATATGGCATGTTTTTCTCCTCAGACTATGTACCACTGCCCTGTAAAGCAGAATAAAACTGTACTATATATATATATATATATATATATATATATATATATATATATATATATATATATATATATATATATATATATACACACACACACACACACACACACCTTGGCCTTGGAGCCTTGGAGTGCAGGAGCCAGGAGTTTGTATGGCAGATGAGTGGTGAGAAGCCGAGGTCCTTTTAAAGCCTTTAGAATGTTAGGGCAGTAATATTGTTTGAGATATTTTTGGATCTCCTCTGCATAATACCAGAGTGATTAGTTCTTGCATCCATGTCGTCCCTATGGTAAGATGAAAGAAAAAGAAACAATAAATTACTTAAACACACACACACATACACACACACACTTACATAAAGTATATACATTACAGTGTATAAATACAAAAGAAAAAGAAAAGTAGTTAATAATATAAGTAGTTACACTTTCAAACGTATTGCACATACATAGGTAATATTACATGGCTTTACATTAGTGTTAGTGTACATTTATTGCATTAAAAACTTTGTTATTTTTATTATTGCACAGTTAAAAACACAACAACAGTGTATATTTTGGTAGCTGGTTCACTGGGAGCAGCTCTGATTGTAAAGTCTAATAGCAGCGGGGAGAAAAAAAACGTCTGTATCGCTCCTTCAGACACTTGTAAAAGGATGTAACAATCTGTCACTAAAGGAGCTGTTTAGAGATTAAACTGATACTGCGGCGTGAGACCGTTAAGTGATTTATACGTCAGTAGTAGTATTTTATAATCAATGCAAGATTTTTTTGGGAGCCAGTGTAGACTGATTAAAATGGGTGATGTGGTCATATTTCCTAGATCTGGATATGGACACTTGCTGCAGCATTCTGAACTAACCAAAGCTTATTTATGCGCTTACTTGGACACCCAGACAGAAAGTCATTACAGTAGTCTAATCTAGATGTAACAAAAGCATGAACTAGTTTTTACTAACATCATATTTCAAATTTGAGCAATATTTCTAAGGTGAAAGACGGTGATCCTGGTAATATTATTCACGTGAGCCTCAAAGGAAAGACTAAAGTCAATGAAAGTAAATGCCATGTTTATGTATAATTTCACCCAGAGGCAGGATATATAAAGAGAAAAGCAGTGGGCCTAAGACAGATCCTTGTGGAACACCAAACTTTACCTCAGAGAGTGTGGAGAACACACCATTTACATCAACAAACTGATAGCAATCAGTCAAATAAGACCTAAGCCAGGAGAGAGCTGTTCACTTGATTTCAACAACGTTCTCTAGTCTAGCAATCAGGATAGTATGATAAATGGTGTCAAAAGCTGCACTAAGGTCAAGCAAAACAAGGAAAGAGAGAAAACCCTGATCAGAGGCCAATAACAGGTCAATTACCACTTTAACTAGCGTTTTCTCTGTGTTATGATGAGGCCCAAATCCAGACTGAAAAAAATACAGTACAGTATATTTCTGACATTTTTTATTTTTAATTCACACTTATTATTATTTTTTATTTCCTTTATTGTTTTACTTATTCTAGTTTAAATGTTTAATAACAAATAGAAGTAAAGATTGAAAATGAGTTATTACTATAATTCTCTGTAAAAAAAATAAATATAAATAAATAAAAATAATGTAATAGTCTGACATCCCAGTCACCAGTTGTCATGGTTATGTTGAAATCGGCACAAACACTGCATTAACATCAGCCCTTGCAAATAAAAAGTCAAATGCAAATGAGAGGAAAGAAATAAAATAAATGTGAAAGAAAGTGAAAAAAGTGTTTTTTTTTTATTCATGGTTTATGCTACTGGTGTTGGTTTTCATAGTTGTTTGGTTGTTGTGACTTGCACTTGCATTCATTAAAATCATGTGACACTGGAATTTTACTCGAAATATATGAATACGTTTTACTGTCATGTGTTTTCCCAACCCTGGTTAGTCATTTTAAAGAGTCAGAAGCCTAGTTATAATTTGCTAAATAAAACTACTCTTGTTGCATGCATATCAATGGCCTTTCACATAATCTAGCACTTCACAGAGTCAACTCATTTGCTACTGACACATCACTAGGTCTTTGTAAATATCAGTAGCTGTGTATGTCTTGTATCTTAGTCATGACTGAGCATCTTCGTATCACATCTTCCAAGAGAACATGCGACAAGATTACAGCTGAGCACACATCAGTGTTTCCTACACCTTCAACCACAGCCCTCTTTATGCCACTATGATTTTCCCATCTCACACTGATACAGCATTTAGTCTCCATACTCTGTTTACCATAAAGCCACGCAGTGAGCGATGAAAGTATTTTTAATGCATTAAGCCAGATTAGAAAATCAGTTCCAGCTCTCGTGGGCTTTGTATTGGATTTCCAATTGGAATAAATTGCTATATAAAATACACATACATGGTTCAGCTTCTCTCATTTTGTGAAGAACTACTTACCTAAATGCTTATATTCTTAAATATGAGTTTTATCCCTTGAAATATTTATATGACAATTTTTTGGGAACCTTTAAAGAATACAATTTAATTTAAATTTATTATAAAAAAAAAAATCAATTGCTCTTAACTATTTTCCAGGTGATTGTATTCATTGGATTTTTTTTTTTGGTTTGCAGGCATGCACTGACCAGCTTTTTAAATAAAGTTATTCTGATAAGAATAGTGAATTTAAAAAGGTGTACTGTATTTTAATGTATTAACAATGAAAACCAGCATGGATCTGGAAGTAAGAAATACCTAAGTTCACAATTTACTATTTGTATGAGTATTAACATATTCAAGGCTGCAAAAAAATCTACTGAATTTTAGGTGATTGTAAAATGAAGAAAGCAAATATACTACATGTGCTACAGGGTCTAAGACTTTGGGTCATTCCTCTTTATAGTGATGATTCAAAGTTATTTTTAAAGACTGATGTTGCAGATGGACTGCCCTGTTGCTAAAACAATCTAAGTGGACAATGTGTGTATGTGATTGTGTTTGCACGCATATGTGTGTGCATTTGTGCTTGTGCGTGCGTGTGTTGTGTGCGTGTGTGTGTGTGTGTGTGTGTGTGTGTGTGTGTGTGCATGTGTATGCATGCTTAAAGTTCATTGAGTTTAGTTGCCCCTCAGCTAACTTTCTTACTTCTTAAAGCTGCAGTTTTTTTTTCTTTTGTGTGTGTATGGGTGAGCAAGCTCAAAGTGTATTTCACAAAGCTGCAGTTTTATTCAGTAGCTAAACTTTTCAGCAAAAAGATGTTTGTGTGAGACAGAAAGTGTGACAAACAGGAAGAGGAAGAGTGAGCGAAAGAGAGAAAGAGAGAGAGAGAAAGTCTGATAGACAGACAGACAAACAGGCAGAGATGTTGACATACTTTCTTTTTGGGCCTTAAAATACTTACATGACTTTACTTTATATCTTTATTTACTTAATTCTATAATTTTATAAAAATAAATTAAAATGACTAAAATGAATTAAGCGTTTTTTTCTGCTTGGGTCCAAGCGATATTCCATACATATGTGTATATATATATATATATATATATATATATATATATATATATATATATATATATATATATATATATATATATATATTTAGATAGAGAGAGAGAGAGAGAGAGAGAGAGAGAGAGAACTGTGTTGTGTTGGCAGTTGATTATATATATATATATATATATATATATATATATATATATATATATATATATATATATATATAAAATCAACTGCCAACACAACATATATATATATATATATATATATATATATATATATATATATATATATATATATATATATATATATATATATATATATAAACAGTCTAAAGTGCCTTCCAATAAAATTTCCTCTTGGCAAAATTATTGAAAGGCACTTTAGATGCACTACATGATACTTTTCAGTGTTTTATTCTTACATGTATGAGACAGTTCTTCCTCTGCTCTTTTACATTTCTGTCTGAAGTCTTTTTCTACAAACACTAATGTTGATATCCAATATGTGTATTTTTAGATGAAGATTTGCACACAAAATTGAAAAAGATTTTAAAAAGAAAATTTAAAAAGAAAATTTCATACACTGAATGGCTTTTAAGGCTCCGATGAGTTCACAGGATTTTTTTTGTATAAAAGGTTATACATCGAAAAACAGTACATTTTAGTCAGTTTTGTAATGTCCGAAAAAGGTTTTCATTAATTTTTATACCTGCCATTTTTTTCCTACTAATTTGCACACTTGATCTCAATTTCCAACTAACTTTCATAGCTTTATTGAATCACATTGCTGACAACAAATAAATCAATTTGCAATAGCAGCGGCTTGATTTTACATATCGTGCACTTTAACGCATCCTTACATATCGTGCACTTAACGCAACCTCCTTAGTCTTTCATTTTTAGATTGTGATGGTCTTCTGAAAGAGCTGCTGCATTTTAAAAGGCATGTAAAATTTATAGCCAACTTTATTCTAAGGATTGAAGCTTAAATTTAATGCTGTGTATGTGAAGATGTTATTTTTGAAGAAAGATATTTAAAAAATCTTGTTCATTTTGACGCTTTAATTTTGTTTCTTTTCTTTTTTTTACACTGTATTTATAGGTAGATGGGAGGCTGCCGGTCTATATATATATATATATATATATATATATATATATATATATATATATATATATATATATATATATATATATATATATATATTCCTAAAAGATGAAATCCTCATTTAGCGATCTTTGAAAATAATTGTTTAATGAATATCTGCAATTTTAACAATAAGCATGCTTAAAATGCCTAGTTCATGTCATGGTGCATGTTTATAGATCACTTCTATCTACACCGAAAGGCAGAAAAAGACACTAAAAGATACTTCTATCTACATTGAAAGACAGGAAGAAACTGCTAATCCATTTACTTCTACTCAGTTGCTCAAAAAAGATCAAAAGGTCATGTACATCATGTTACATTATTATGTTTCATAACGTTTTAAGGTCACCAATGAAGCTAAACGCATTGTAATACAAAATTCATTTCCTCTTTACCAATAGATGCACATCTGATATGCACTTCCAATTATGATGTGCTTAAATTACAAACTGTAATGAAAACTTTTAGCCTAAGACCAGATCAGCAGATGGCACTTAAAGTGTATAAATTCAATCTGAACAAGCAACCACACCTCAACTCCTAACTAGATTCTAATAGTTGAAGAATGAATTATGAATAGTTTCTTTAAAAATGGGTGATTTATAGATAAATAGAACAGAACAGAGATGTTTGGGTATCTATGAAAAAAGGAGCAATAAAGATTTGCTGGAGACCATTAAGCATAAACAAATCTTTCATGAACTCTTGAGTTAGGTGAAATTTATTTGCATTTAAGTATTAAAAATAACAAATTAATTTATGATTATATTATACCTATGCATCTTATTCTTAAAATATGTGGGGACCCATGTATAAAGTGCAATTCCTACATGGTTGATACAGATATCTGTATCTGTCTATTGACTCTTAAATAGTTGAGTATTTAGTATTTAGTTTCAGGGTTCAGGTTTAGGGAGCTTTTATACAAATAGTACATAAAAAACTAGCAGCATGTTTGTGTGCTCTCCGGTTATGGACATCATTTGTCTCTTATTGATCTCTGGTGAATGATAAAAGTCTGGATATGTTAAAAGTAAGAGGTCCAATGTATTTCATTATAATTAACTCTACTTTACTCTTTTCAGGCTTTGTTGTTAGACTATTCATCCTGTTCAAGCTCAATAATAATAATAATATTGTGAATTTATTTTTTCTATTACAAAGAAAAACATACAGAATGTACACATATGCACATAAATATAATATATAAGATAATAATGGATTATACAGTATGAGTTTGGTGAGGTTGATAACTACAAAATTGACAGTGAAGGTAATGGAATGACTGATTTAAAAACAACAATAATAATAATAATAATAATAATAATAATAATAATAATAATAATAATAATAATAAAATAATAGTAATAATAATAATGATTATTATTATTATTAAATCAAGATCAATCTCCCATTAAATGAATGTGTCAAGTGGTGTAAGATAAAAGTAAGTTTTCTGTTTACACTGGATTTTTTCTCTCCCACACAAATGTCAGCATGGAATCCACCATCTTAGAATTATACACTACATCAAAGATGTGACTTTGCTCCTTGGAGAAAGTGTTGACCCAATCTCCAACCTGACCTACAAGAAAATTTAAGAATCAGAGCTTGTCTGTTTAGTGCAAAAAAAAAAAATAATAATAATTCTCAAATCTTTGGTGGGAAATGATATTCTGCTTGAATTTATATTTAGCAACTGAGATATTGTTTGTGAAAGTCTTACCTTTCCTCATGAACCTGCCCTTGCTGTGGTCCATGATCTCCTGTGGAATCAAGGTATAGTTCACCATGCAGTTATCTTTCATCGTGTTGAAGCTGCAGTTATTCTTCACACTGGCCGTCTCATGCTCCAGTAGAGGGCATTGTAGGAATTGGCTTACTTTCTCCAAAGAACCATGCAAGTCCTGCTCCAAATCAGTGACCCGTTAGTGCTTACATGTTCGAAAGAATTTATTACAATGATATTTCACTGACTTTAAAATAGGCTTTAATAACAATTCCTAGAGGCTGGAGTGGATTGCGTTTAATCCCAGACTGATTCCTGTTTTGAGTTATAGAACTAGATTTTTTGTGGATTGGTAATAACACTGCATCCAGTATACTTATTTGAAATTTGTTTCTTTAATTAGTGTGCATTATTGTGATGCGTATAATAAACCTCCATGATACATGGCTTAATTCTTATTGTTTCATAATACTAAAAGGAATAATATTTGCCTTAGCTATCTCATTCAATATCCTAACCAACTATCGCTATGTACAAAATCAGCCTAGAAGGTTATCTTACCTCCCACATCTCTTCGTATGTTATATACAGAAAGTGGTCATTGTTTCTTTCATTGTTGGTCCACCCTTTTACATGATCAAACCAAGACCCATAGTACACTACAAAACAAAATATAGCTTCAGACATTTCTGTCAAATAAGATATCAGTTTATCAGTATATGAAAAAAATATTAACCTTTTCCATCCAGAAAAGAACTCAGAAACTCAGAGAAAGTTCCTGGGTCTGTTAGGAAGTTGGCCATTTTATGGAAGTAGTAATAGGATACTATCACATCTTTAGGATTTCTTGCCACATATATGACCTGAAACCAGATATTTAAACAGTTTTAAAAGCAGGAAGCAATTCATAGTGAAGAGTACATGGTTCAATTTACAATTGCTAAAAGTCCACACTGTGCACACTGTTTCTACTGAGTCACATTAATGTGTGTTTAAATACTCCTTTGTTTGTGTTTCATATTAGTAACTTTGTAACTCACAGAGTTTCGATCACCAAGCTGTTTCAGTCCATTCTGTTTGCTAATCTGGTTTGCCTATTTTATGTTTGCTAAACACGCTTACACAACACTTGCATCTGCTTCTGCTATCATGCAATCAGTGCATATGTAACAAAAATTATGTTTACTTTAAACTAATTGTGAATAAAGGTCTTGGGATGATTTGCCAGCACAGTCAGCCATGATACAATCTGTAAAATGCTCTCCTTAGATTGTATCTTTATGTCAAAGTCTTTTTTTTTTTTTTTGCCTTAAGGGGGCTTTATGGACAAGCTTGTTTGCCTTGAAATCATACATGCATTAATGGATTCTAAAACAGGAACTCTCTGTACTTTACCTTATTATTTTAGCTGCAAAAGGATCTTGTGCCCTCCCTAGTCTATATTATGTGTTTGAGTCATTGGTGAGATTTGCCCAATATATGATGTGTGTTAGTTTTATTTTCTCATTTCTTGGTGCTGATTAGTTGTAAAGAATTCTGCAGTAAAGTATATAAAATGATTTTGGATTCATTCTGATCAAGTCTTTCACTTTAATTCCTCTTGTTTTAGATTTACTGGGAGCATACAAAACCATTATATGCTCTTCTCTCAACCTTAAAACACATTTTTGAATGCGCAGCTGAACTCAGGCACAATCCCCCTTGTTCTTCTTCAGGGTGAAATTTTCGCCACCAATTACAATGAGAGGCTGTGTGCTAAACCTAGCCAAACAGACACACAAAGAATCACCCTGAATTTAAAACTAAATGTTTGACCACTGAAAGTGTGTGAAGCAGTACTTTGGGTAGAAATATTCACAATAATGTTTATGCATTATCTGTAATACACTTTTTACGCCTATTATATACTCCATAATTGTTTCTTTTGAACTATATTTAATAAAAAG